>NC_092171.1:9772045-9869545 GCF_045791955.1 Oncorhynchus clarkii lewisi | reverse complement strand
CTGGTGATAAAGTGTGTGTGTGGCTTGTGATGGGGGAAAAAAGCAAGACTGCAAGGGGAATGACAACATGAGTTCATTTGTGTCCGTATCCACAGTATGTGGCTGTGTGCTTCCAGTATGTATCATGCATGTTATATTCCTCACCGTTTACAACCCGTGTATGCAAGCGAGTACTAAGTAGCGGTGTACTCATTATCATGGGTGTGATGCCTGCCTGTGGAGCCATGGGCTCATCGTGACAAAGTTTGGCCAGAAAAACAGATCTATCCCAGTGGCACAACAGTGCATACAGCAGAGCACCATCAGTTAGACCAACAGCTGTGTCTGAATATAAACCAGCCAGATGAAAAACTCTGGGGGTTTGAATAAAGTATTTCTTTCTTATTTTAGCCTGCGGGCCAATAGTGGCGATAGGGTTACAGATCTGCAGGCCCAGTGATGGGCAGACTGATAGACGGCACCAGGGAAGCCATGAGGCGGGGCAAGGGGACGTTCCGCTCCAGTTCTGTCAGTCTGACCGGGCTCTCCACTGGGTCTCTGTCCTCCAGGAGGATGGCTGTGTCCATGGTGAAGGAGGCACGCATCATCTTCTCTGCTCGACTGCTACTGACCGACTGCCTGCCTGATTGACTGTTCAAGACCAGCAAGAGAGGCTCCTCAAATCAACTAACAGGTCACAATCTCTGGGATGCTGCTTTCTGAGAAAGAAGAAGAAGACAAAAAACCTGTCCATTTGACAACATAGCTCTCCATCTTCTCAAAAGCTAGCATTTTTACCTGAGTGTGAGAAAGGAGGGAGGAAGTGATAGAGAGGCAGAGGGAGGCCTGAGATAAAACAGCTTGTCAGTATTGCTGAAGGGCCTGGTGAGGACAAAAGTTAACACAACGTCAAAATGGCATGAGTCTGGAGCAAGAGTCTTCGAGACATGAACTTTGTGTATGGAATAACATTCCAAACCTGGGCATGTGAAGGTCGTGGTTATGAGAAGCCAGCTATGTTGTCGAATGGACAAGAATAGTTCTATCAGAAAGCAGCATGCCAAAGCAACGGAGGGCAGGCAGCAACACAGATTTAAAGAGCGACAGAGCAGAGAGAGATTTCTCCCAATTCGCACCAACTGTCATGGATGAATATTTCACCAAAGGAGAGTGAAGCCCAGGCGACTGACTAAGATTGTGGGTAGGGAAGGGAACCTGGGTGAGATGTCTTAGGTTCAGTTCAGTGCCTCTGGCCCACATTAGAATACCAAGCAGCACAGACTCAATAGTTGCATAGACCTCCTGACTGGAAAATACTAACACAGAATCTCACTGACAATGACGAGCTGTTGAAATGTCTTACATTTACATTCTTCTTAATGGTCAAGGTTAGCAATCCCTCCAGGATTTGTTGTGATATTTGCAACAAAGATATTTGATTTTGCTGCAGCAATTCTGACTTTTGCAATAATTTTGTCCAATTTGTGATGAAAATACGCTGACAAGTGTGGCTTGATTGAACCGTATCTTGAGGTAAAACGTGCAGTGATTGGTTGAAATTGCGAGCCCTCTTTTTGTACTGCAGTAGTGGGTCCATTTTTAGGCTAAAATATTGCAATGATTTGACTGTTTTTAATGCAGTGATTGGTCAAATTTACAAGCCCTTGCATAATATGCCGGGAATTGTTGATTTTGCTAAAAAATTGGAGCATGGAATCCTGGAGGGACTGGGTTAGGTTCTATGCCTAAGGGCACCTTCTGTTCTATGCAGAGCCTGAAACAAGCGCTAAATATTATAGCTAGCATTGGAGCCAACTTTAGCACTAATGCTAACAAGCCCGGCAACACATTCTTTCACTATTCATATTGGAACTTACAAGGTCTTTGCTACACAGAAGGGCCAGAAAATTGACTCCCACAGCTCCGCTAAATCAAAAGAGTCTTAATTCCCAGCACTCATTCTCGGGAAGACCGGAAGGTCACCAAGTTCTCCTCTTATGTAATCAATCAACCTCTGTTCCTCTTCTGACTGAGGGTACATTCAGAAAGGGCCCGTCCAGATGAATGACGACAAGGGGTGATCCACAACGTGAAAGAACACGATAGTGGGATGTCAAGGACCGTTTCAAATCTAAAATGTGAGAGATGACTTCAGAACATCTCTTAATTCACAACGGTCCTTAACGTCAATGACCAGAGCAGTACAACTAATTCGATGTTTCTACGGCATTCTTGACACGTCTGTCTCATGAAATTAACAAGACTACTGGAAAAGGTTGTACTGACAATAAGTCCAGAGTTACTGAATACGACACACCCCTGTAGCCCTAACATTACCTACAGGTCTCCGACATGGCTGTCAAACGTCTGACAGCTGAGCAGAGCTGACAGGGATGTAATAAACCTGGGTGCTGAGGTCTTGACGATTTCGTTTTCTGAGGCCTGAGGTTAACCAGTAGTAGAGGTTTATCTGTGAGGATCACAGACTTAAAAGCCTTCAGGAGAGACTCATCTCTCACGTCACCAGGACTCAGATTTACAGCGGGCCTCCAACGCCACTCAAATCAGGTAGCCTATCAGTTAGAGCACTAGGCCAGTGACCGAAAGGTTGGGGATTCAAATACCTGAGCCGACAAGGTGAAAAATCTGTCGATGTACCCTTGATCAAGGAACTTAACCCTAATTTACTCCAGGGGTGCCGTACTACTATGGCCGACACTGTAAAAACATTTCTCTGCATCTTGTATGTGACAATAAGCAACAACAAAAAAATTATGTTATCGAAACCTTCCTGTTATGCACTGACTATTACTGTACTGAACGTCTATGTAGTTACTAGGTTTCTCGAAGGGGCAATGGCTTCTACTGGCACCTTCGGGGAATAGTAATCTAAATCACAATAACGAGCTGCTAGCTGCATTGACACGCAAGCAAAGCCATCAAATCTCCAACTTCCCAGCTACGTTTACACGCTAGCAAAGCCATCAAATTTACACTCAAATTGTATATCTCTAACTTGCCTTTGTCAACAAAACGAATGTCAGAAACAAGACAAATCTATAGTGTGTTTTCTGTACTGAATGTTCTGTTGTCGAAGTAACAATTAAGATTGTCAGTGTTAAGAGGTCCATAAAGCCTCTTATTGAAAGTGCTTAAAACGCTTAATGTGGTTTTAAAGAATTTAAGCCCCTTATTTTGGAAAGGATTCAGCCAACAACATGAATTCGACCCGTTATGAAAATCCTTCCATTGACGGTGATACCACAGCAAATTATGCATGTTGCCTAGTAACCAACTGGTAAAAGAGTCAAAATGCCCACCAGAGGCATCCACACATACATACTGTATACACACATACACACATCTGCAATGTTGTTTAGTGACACAAAGGCACTGTTTCAGGATACCGGGAAGAGAGGAAGGAGATGAAATGAGTGCTTGGAACTCCATTAGAACATAGTATAGTGGGGAAGAGTGCAACACTGTCCCCCCTTTGCCCCTGTACACTCACAAGTACTCACACAAAGGGTGTTCCCTGGTACACCTGTTCCTCCAAGGTCTGGGGTAGACAGCTGTCCCCCCTTGAACAGAGGTAGCAGTGTTCCCAAAAAAAGGCACAGCTCAGCAAAGAGAGAGAAAATCGTTCCATACGCTCTCAGCAGGACCCTGTCACACAGCCCAAAGACAAGGCGCTGGAAACAACCCACAATGTCACAGCCAGCCAGAGTGAGCATGCTGATGAGCTCCGTGCACACACACACTTGCAACCCACACAAAACAAGCACACACTAATTAAGCCAGTCTCCCCGTGGCCGTCTTCCAGTAGATATGGATTCCTCAGTTTAAACCCTACTGTAGTAAGCATTGACAGAGGGAGTCACCGTTGCTGTTCTCTTCTCCATACCGTGCGTTTGGAGAACATATGGAGTTAAGGCAGGGCCATAAATCTTCAAACGGAGGTCATCCTCTCCCCTCATTTGACCGAAAAACACACCGACCCTAAACCGTCATACCCTGGCCCACACACACACACCTCACCGCGGCGACCAGGTACATGGACTAGCTTATCGAGTTCCCGTGATGACCGTCACAGGTGGCTCTGAACTCTGACCTTTCATCAGATGGGAGCGCTATGGTGTTGTGACTGCAAATGAGTGTTAACCTTTCGGACTCACCCAGACCCGAGGTGTAGATGGCCTTGACGGACTTCTTCATCTTGTACAGCACGCTGCGGTCCACATCCAGCGCCTGGAGGGAAGGAGAGGGAGGAAGTCCAGTTAGTGTCTGACCAAGGACACAATGAAAGCCACACATTCTGTAGCATTCGTGTTGCCTTGCCTTACTGACATGTCTGAATCGTTCCCACGGCTAATATTGAATGAGATCGTGTTGTTTGAGGCACGTCGTCAGCTCTGGGAAACGTTTGTTACCTAACGTTCTCTCGAGGAGAGAGTTTTTTTTCCTTCTCATCTTTGGCATTGATAGCGTTTATCTTGCCACAAGTCCTTGTGGACACAGGTGTGTCAGTGTGTGCCTACTATCTGTGTGTGTGTGTGTGTGTTTGTAGGTAGCAGGTGTGTTTTAAAGTGTATATGTGCGTGACTTTGGGTAGCAGGTGTGTGATTTGCATCTGTGTGTGTGTGTGTGCGCAAGGAGGAGGGGAACAGCCTCCTGACTGCAGGTGATTCATTATTCAGTACGATACTATAAATAGGCTGAATCCCAGTGTGGCGTAAGAGGGGCGAGAGAGGAGTTCAGGAGGCATCCAAACAGACCAGATAGGTGGAGCCACTCTATTATGGAGGTAGGTCAGGCTGATGAGGTCTCACACTACTAAGAAGCCTTTAATGTAAGATGCACACACACTCACTAATGCACTTACAGTACACACATACTCTCTCTGACTCCAGCTGAGACAGTGCACCACTGTACCAACCAACGATTGAATGGTCTCCGGGGGATTTGGGAAATTAGTTTTGTGCTTCACCAAGAAGGTCCAGCCGGCGCCACTCTGTCCTTGTTCCCAATATCACTGAATTCAACAGATCCTATCCCCCTCCCTTTGCCTCAGTCTGAATCTACTTTGGTGAAAAGGCACAGTGGCTCCATTCAGTTGCCACAGATAAACATACACGGTATTCCCCTTGCTACCATGCTAGCCATGAGAGAGAATAGTTAGGCCTAAATCAGAATTATATATTTTTGAATCCCTGAGAAGTGCTGTTTCTTGTTGGTATTGAATTTCACAGAGTGGGTGAGAGCTGACAATGTGCTTAGTCACATTTATCAGTGGTTGCCTCGTGCTGACACAGGGAAGGCCACCTACACACAAATTGAAGGAGACAAGGTAGGGCGTAGGGATATCTGAAGACCTGTTACATACAGAGAATATATCATAAAGGAAGAGGAATTGAGATTTAGATAACAGTTGAGTACACACGCTTATTGAGCACGACCATAGACTAGTGGTCAACTTGTTGAATCCTTACAATTTAGGGGGGGGGGGGTTCCATTTTAGAAAGTGGAAAATAAGATAAAAACATGTCAGTGAGTGAAATTCTGAAAACAGGGCTGCCGCTGACCTTAACTTGACCTCTGAGATTGGACAATAGGAAGCATTGCCCCTTGGCTAATTACGTGAACATGATTGAATCCACATCCCACTTCTAGACATTTCCTACAAACCCGTTCTATCAGGAGAGAAGAAAGCCATCTCTCATAAGAGCTCGTCAAATAGTCATTTTGATCCTGGCGATTAACCCCCATCTCCCTCAAAAAAAGAGAAGAAAACAAACATGAAAGCTAAAAACACTGTCTCGTTAGCGGAACAGAATTACTCATCACAAGCGCTGACGCTAACGAGATCGCCACCTGGGTTCTCCGACTTAAATCTTAGCTCCCTGCCCACCACCAGCTGAGAGTCACACAACACAAGCCCTCTAAGATTCTCCTAAGACAGTCTACAAGCATTTGTCACAACATCCACCGCATGTGCTCCAGCTGACTGATTTAGCCAGTAGCCAGCAATTCTTTGCAGCAATTGTAGCCAACTGATGTCAGACAAACCTCCAAAAATATCATCGATATAGATGGAGTTATCCTAACCACCCTTCCTAAATGCTGCCTTGTTGTAATTTGGTGCCAAGAGTTTCCCATTAACCATTCTACTGTACAAATATGAGTCATGAGCCAGTCTAGCGTAAAATATATGACTCAGATAAACACAAAACCTTATAAGCTCCACAGGGACCATCTGGATTCATAGACCGAAACAAAGTCCGGACCCCACACATACTGAAACTCTGGTTTTCAACCACACTTGAGGTATTGTTCAAAGCAAGCTATGAAACAAATGATAAATCAATTATTTTCTGGATCCAAAGTTCAACAACTAACTGTAACATGAGATGCAGGGTTGCAAAATGTTTTTGCTCCATCCAATATCACTCTGCACTCTCCTTCCAACCATGGAAATCTGCTTCCTTAAGTAGATATTTTACCTAACCTTGAGAGGCTGCTTCATGATAATGCCCTAAAAGCATTTCTGCTTACCTCATCCCTCCCAAAGAATTCAGCAACATTGAGACTTGGATCTTCATTGATTTCCAGTTCCTCTTTCCTTGAGAATGATACCGCCAAGCAGTGACCGAGTAAGTTAAATGCCCCGTCCAGAGGAAGTTACCTCCACTATTTCGACCTAAATCCTGTTCTAGTGAGGAAATACTTGTTTAGTTCCACCCACCTAACACTGACGTATGGCGCATATAAATATAGATTAATCTCCACCTTCAGTCTATGGCACAGGACACAATCTGCGATTTGTGAACAAACCAAACAGCCAGGGTCAAGGGTGGCTTTGCCAATCGCTAAGGAGCACAGCACAGTGAACGGTAGCTACGACAAGGTTACGGACCATCCACTCTCCATCCTCCCACTTCTGCAACGAAATTGAATGATCAAAGATGAATTAGTTTAGCAATTATACTGGATTTTTACCCGGCAAAGCTAGAGGCTGACAAACCTACCAATAAAGCCAACTAGCTAGTCAAGTAGCTAGCTACCGGTAACAATTAGATACTGTGGACAATTGGTTCCAAAGTTGTTTCAAGCACAAAAGTACATGTAATTAGCTAGCTAGCTACCATTCAGCTGTTTTTCTGATAACCTAATTATCTGAAGACTAAAGGTTAGGTAGTAAGTAGCTAGCTCATAATGCAGTTAGCTAGCTAGCTAACAGCTGGAAGGACTTAGCTGTAATGTTTACAAGTATCCCCAATGGCTATTAAACAACCAATATAACAGTTGGCCCTAAAGCTTTTTGTAGGGAGCCAAGGAAAGCAACTATTGTCTGTGTCAGTGAAGGGCACTAGCTAGAATGTAAAACAAACACCTTTATGGCAATATAGCTAGCTACTAATACAATAGCCGAACTTCTTAAACATTGTTTTGATGAGCCTCAAAGCTCATCAATAAGCTAAGGACACTGGGACTAAACACCTCCCTCTACAACTGGATCCTGGACTTCCTGACGAGCCGCCCCCAGGTGGTAAGGGTAGGTAACAACACATCCGCCACGCTGATCCTCAACACAGGGGCCCCTCAGAGGTGCGTGCGCAGTCCCCTCCTGTACTCCCTGTTCACTCATGACTGCATGGCCAGGCACGACTCTAACACCATCATTAAGTTTGCCAATGACACAAGTGGTAGGTCTGATCACAGACAACAACGAGAAAGCCTATAGGGAGGAGGTCAGAGACTTGGCCGTGTGGTGCCAGGACAACAACCTATCCCTCAACGTAACCAAAACTAAGGAAATTATTGTGGACTACAGGAAAAAGAGGACCGAGCACACCCACATTCTCATCGAAGGGGCTGCAGAGGAGCAGGTTGAGAGCAGAGGTAAACGATTATGATTTTTCAACGCCAATACCGATTATTGGAGGACCAAAAAAAGCCGATACCGATTAAATCGGCTGATATTTTAAAAATGCATTTGTAATAATGACAATTACAACAATACTGAATGAACACTTATTTTAAAATAATACATCAATAAAAATCCATTTAGCCTCAAATAAATAATGAAACATGTTCAATTTGGTTTAAATAATACAAAAACAAAGTGTTGGAGAAGGAAAACTGCAATATGTGCCACCGCTAACTAGCTAGCCATTTCACATCGGTTACACCAGCCATTAGGCTGATAGGCTTGAAGTCATAAACAGCGCAATGCTTGACGCACAACGAACAGCTGCTGGCAAAAAGCAATAAAAATGCTGTTTGAATGAATGCTTACGAGCCTGCTGCTGCCTACCATCGCTCAGTCAGACTGCTCTATCAAATCAAAGACTTAATTATAGTATAATAACACACAGAAATACGAGCCTTTGGTCATTATAGTTTCCGGATTCGAACATATTCATTTCGAAAAACAAAACATTTATTATTTCAGCGAAATACGGAACCATTCGGTATTTTATCTAAGGGGTGGCATCCCTAAGTCTAAATATTCTTGTTACATTGCACAACCAATGTTATGTCATAATTACGTAAACTTTCTGGCAAATTAGTTCGCAATGAGCTAGGCTGCCCAAACCGTTGCCCATACCCTGACTCTGCGTGCAATGAACGCAAGAAAAGTGACAATTTCACCTGGTTAATATCGCCTGCTAACCTGGATTTCTTTTAGCTAAATATGCAGGTTTAAAAATATATACTTCTGTGTATTGATTTTAAGAAAGGCATTGGTGTTTACGATTAGGTACACATTGGAGCAACGATACGCACCGCATTGATTATATGCAACGCAGGACACACTAGATAAACTAGTAATATCATCAACCATGTGTAGTTATAACTAGTGATTATGATTGATTGGTTTTTTATAAAGATAAGTTTAATGCTAGCTAGCAACTTACCTTGGCTTCTACTGCATTCGCGTAACAGGCAGTCTCCTCGTGGAGTGCAATGTAATCAGGTAGCTAGAGCGTTGGACTAGTATAAGGTTGCAAGATTGGATCCCCCGAGCTGACAAGGTGAAAATCTGTCGTTCTGCCCCTGAACAAGGCAGTTAACCCACCGTTCCTAGGCCGTCATTGAAAATAAGAATGTGTTCTTAACTGACCTGCCTAGTTAAATAACAAGTTATATAAAAAAATATATATAATAAAAAAACAATTCTAATACACACACACACACCGGCGCCCAAAAATACCGATTTCCGATTGTTAAGAAAACTTGAAATCGCAGTAATTAATTTGTTTTTTCTTCTAATAAATATTTTAAAAAAAAATCTGATTAAAATCGGCCGACCTCTAGTTGAGAGCTTCAAGTTCCTTGGTGTCCACATCACCAACGAACTAGAATGGTCCAAGCACACCAAGATAGTCGTGAAGCGGGCACGAAAACCTATTCCCCCTCAGGAGACTGAAAAGATTTGGCATGGGTCCTCAAAAGGTAGTACAGCTGCACCATTGAGAGCATGGTTGCATCACTGCCTGGTATGGCAACTGCTCGGCCTCCGACCTCAAGGCACTACAGAGAGTAGTGCGAACGGCCCAGTACATCACTGGGGCCAAGCTTCCTGCCATCCAGGACCTCTATACCAGGCGGTGTCAGAGGAAGGCCCTAAAAATGGTCATAGACTCCAGCCAAGTCTAGGTCCAAGAGGCTTCTAAACAGCTTCTACCCCCAAGCCATAAGACTCCTGAACATCTAGTCAAATGGCTACCCAGACTAGTCAAATGGCTACCCAGACTACTCGCATTGCACCCCACCCCCCCCCCCCCCCCCTTCCGCACCACTGCCACTCTGTCGTCATCTATGCATTGTCACTTTTATTAACTCTACCTACAGGTACATACAACCTCAACTAACCGGTGCCCCCGCACATTGACTCTGTACCAGCACCCCCCTGTATATATTGTTATTTTCTATACTGCTGCTCTTTAATTACTTGTTACTTTTATCTCTTATTCTTATCCAGATTTTTCGAAACTGCAGGAGCTCGTAAGTAAGCATTTCACAGTAAGGTCTACCTACACCTGTTGTATTCGGCGCATGTGACTAAATGTTTTTTATATCATGTAATTCTACTGTGTTCCTTGTTATTAACTGCATCCTGATATTACACTGTTGATGTGTATCAAGGTTGATGTGTATCAAAGTACCAAGGTTACTAGTTAGCTTGTATTCCCCGAACAATAACGCCAGTGTTCCTGTAACAGAATGTGGGTACAGAAATTATAGCCAGAGGAGGAGGAAGTGGTGGCTTGTCAGAGCACAGACATGTTTCTAATTTCAGTGGTGCTCATGAGGACCCATCAGGGGAGCAAATTTCACTGGGGACGGGGTGGACATGACCCCTCCATTCTAACATTTTATTTTTGCCCCCCCCCCCCCCTCTCCCCTCTCCCCTCTCCCATTTTTATAATTGCACTGTGATACAAAAAAGCTGCATCGGTGTACTTTAGGACCATGCGGACGCCTCAGAGTAGTCGACTAGGCTGTTTGTCGGTTTCAGCCACTGTGTGGACACCACAGAGAGTGCGGACAGGCCGTGTGAAGGCAAAGCTTCTGACCAGCACGGTGCTGCTGTCTCTGTGTTGCACTTTTTCTCAGAGTTGTTAAAGCAAGCAAAGCAGAAACTGGCTACTCTTTATTTGACTGATGTAGCTGGCAAGGTAACTGATATTTGACTTTACAGAAAAAAATGATTTATTCCCAGTGCTGAGCTAGTAGTGTAACTGACATGTTATGGTAGCTAGTGTTTCATCCCCTCTCGACTTCAGTTCTGTCTGAAGAGAATGAACTAGCTCCGTAGCTAATTTAGCATGGGTCCTCAAATCCTCAAAAGGTTTGACAGCTGCACCATCCAGAGCATCCTGACAGGTTACATCACTGCCTGGTATGGCAACTGCTCGTCCTCCGACCGCGAGGCACTAGAGGGTAGTGCGTATGGCCCAGAACATCACTCGGGCCAAGCTTCCTGCCATCCAGAACCTCTATACAAGGTGGTTTCAACATTGTCAAAGACCCCAGCCACCCTAGTCATAGACTGTTCTCTCTGCTACCACACGGCAAATCGGTACCGGAGCACCAAGTCTAGGTCCAAGAGGCTTCTAAACAGCTTCTACCCCAAAGCCATAAGACTCCTGAACAGCTAATCAAATGGCTACCCAGACTATTTGCATTGCACCCCCCCCCCTTTTACACCACTGCTACTCTGTTATTATCTATGCATAGGCACTTTAATAACTACCTACATGAACATATTACCTCAATTACCTTGACACCGGTGCCCCCGCACATTGACTCTGTACCTGCACCCCTGTATACAGCCCCGCTATTGTTATTTACTGCTGCTCTTTAATTATTTGTTATTCTTCTCTTAATTTTTGTGTGTGTATTTTCTTGAAACTGCACTGTTGGATAAGGCCTTGTAAGCAAGCATTTCACTGTTGTAGTCGCCGCATTTGACAAATAAAATTGGATTCGATTCCCTACTTGTCACACCTACACGGTATAAAAACAACTCTACAGACTTCACTGTCATGGTGCAGTCAGTACACGACATTGATGATGAATGCATACGGATGTGTTTGAATGCCCCGTCATGTTCATATCATCTCAGACTAATTAGTGCAGTGTAAAACCATCTTATAGACCATCCTATATGCCAATGAAACGGAATATCAGGCACTCAGAAATGTTGTTCCTCTGCTGGAAGTGTAAAACACACAAAAAAAGGGGACATACAGTATTTGCATGATATGTTGTGATCATGAAGGCTGGCTGAATTCTGGCAAAGAACGTGTTATTTTATCTCAGCATGTCTACAGATTCTCCCTTCTCCCTGTTTATGTTTGCTTGGAAATGTTGATATTGGCGACTTTTCAGAAGAAACTGTGGCTAAGAAACACATTGCTATTAATTGGAAGGTTGGTTATCCTCTCACAATGTCACAAAGGATGGCAGAAATGTCAAGTTATGGATCACTAGATTTGATTTATTACAAGATTAAGGGTGTACCGTGCAACTTTCACAAGGTCTTGGTGCCTTATATGGAATTTACTGTATTACAAAAAGGGTCTGTATTGAAAAGCAGATTTTTTTTGTTGTTGTTGTCGAGCAGTCGCAAATAGTTGTTTTTTTTCCCCCCTCCATGGCACACGAGACACCGGTGTGATTTGCGCTGTCTCAGAGGACTAATCCATTGAGGAGGCCACGAGGTTGCCTCAGTCCAAGAATAAGGGGATTGTGGCTCAGATGCACAAGGCACGTCTCTCTCCAGAATTGGCTCTCTCCCGCCATTTCGTGGGTAGTCATTGTGTGCATTGTTTGTGATGTCTATCAAGTCCCCATTACATACGTCACTAATCGTAGCCTACATTTACCATTTATTCCCATCATTTCTAATCTGCAAAGTTTGTTTCGTTACAGTAATTTCTGTTAATGCATACAATATATCATTATTATTACAGACATTTGTTCTCATTGTCAGAGTGGACATGTGTTTTGCAGGACAACCTATGCTACATTTGTGAGAAACAAGTTTGATAACTCATAAATGAAATAAACAATTTATTAATCGTCTTGTGTTTGAAACGCTCCTATCAATGTTGAGTAAAGACGCACACCTGATTACACATATAGAAGAAGGACGAGTGTCTCCTGACCCCTCCTGCCTCAACCTCCAGTATTTATGCTGCAGTAGTTTATGTGTCGGGGGGCTAGGGTCAGTCTGTTATATCTGGAGTATTTCTCCTGTCTTATCTGGTGTCCTGTGTGAATTATTAGTATGCACTCTCTAATTCTCTTTCTTTCTCTCTCGGAGGAACTGAGCCCTAGGACCATGCCTCAGGACTACCTGGCCGTGCTGCTGCTCCAGTTTCAACTGTTCTGCCTGCGGCTATGGAACTCTGACCTGTTCACCGGAAGTGCTACCTGTCCCAGACCTGCTGTTTTCAACTCTCTAGAGACAGCAGGAGCGGTAGAGATACTCTGAATGTTCGACTATGAAAAGCCAACTGAGATTTACTCCTGAGGTGCTTACTTGTTGCACCCTCGACAACTACTGTGATTATTATTATTTGACCACGCTGGTCATTTATGAACATTTGAACATCTTGGCCATGTTCTGTTATAATCTCCACCCGGCACAGCCAGAAGAGGACTGGCCACCCCTCATAGCCTGGTTCCCCTCTAGGTTTCTTCCTAGGTTTTGGCCTTTCTAGGGAGTTTTTCCTGGCCACCGTGCTTCTACACCTGCATTGCTAGCTGTTTGGGGTTTTAGGCTGGGTTTCTGTACAGCACTTTGAGATATCAGCTGATGTAAGAAGGGCTATATAAATAAATTGGATTTGATTTACATAGCCAGCACGCAAATGTAGGCCTCTAAAATGTGCCCATTTGGGGATGTCTGATGGTATTTCTGATCGTCTTAACTCACCACCACAAATTAGCTGTGGAGCTTATCAGTCATTTTCCCTTCACCTCAAACAGCAAGTTCACAAAGTCTGTTTTTAGAATCAATTGAGAATGACAATAGTTCCTCAAAGTATTTGAACAATATTTCCAGCTCACTCACTTTCAATAACCACTCCGTAGGAAAGGGAAAATGTGATCCTCTGACCCAGTGGAAACGTCATAAAATATGATGACTAATCCCTTGCACAAATAGTCTACAACGGTGTCTGTACCGACCCAGTTGAGAGTTGATCAAATGTTTCAACAGTGTTGAAAGACAGGTCATGCGTAGCATATATATATATATATTTTAAATCAGGATATTTTCTATCTGCAGGCTGCAATGTTTTTATGTAGGTTATTATTACATAGTTGGCAATGGCAATAAAAGTTACTTTTAGATTTGTATACATTTTAATTTAGATAGAATGTAGAAACCACAGAAAATGATTTTGAGATACAAAAGACTATTATAAATGAAATGACTGTTCCACAAAAATGTGCATATGAAAATCATAATTGGCAAGCAGATTGGTAGAAATGTTAAGATAAATTAGCATTCCGAATGGAAAAGGTTGCCGACCGCTGGCGTATCCTATTACCGGCAACTTCAGGAGCATGACGGCAGGATCTGCGAAGTAACCAGTAACAGCGTGAGGAGGGTCGGGAAAAGGTTATCTTGATCTCTATCTCACGCGAGTCATTTGTGTGTCATCATTACTTATTCAAACAGCGTGCTTAAAGCATCAAACAAGTTCAATACATACAGTTGATTTTATTTAAAAAAGTGTGTCTATGGAAAAATACACGTCTTAACATTTTAAGTGAACTCTACTTCACCTACTCTAGTTCACCTAGGTGGCTTAGGGATTTTAGCAGGGTTGGACAATCATGGAGGGTGACCTGATTAGCATTTTTTTTGTGGGGGGGGGAATCCTCTCTTTTCTGGGTATGTGTGAGTTACGCTATTTACAGTGACATAGGCCTACCTTCACAATAAGCTACTCAAATAAAATGTGCACACTGTTTTTCTGGACAAACTTCAGTGAGGCTAAATTGTTGGTGTCTGTTGACCCCTAAACACAAAACACAAAGTTGGAGTTCATGAATAGTCTCATTGTTTGTCTTTCATGGATCAATGGATAGCCTAAATTCTTTGAGCTTGACAATGACATTCATGCTTTCTCCATGGAGAGGAAGGTGTCTGGTCATGGTTTCACTTCTGTGGCAATGCAGAGCAGATGGGGGCTGGGATTGGTAGCCTTGGAGAAAATGGCATATTGGGGGAAAGGGGATACCTAGTCAATTTCACAACCGAATGCAAATCAACCCGAAATGTGTCTTTCGCATTTAACCCAACCCCTCTGAACCAGAGAGGTGCAGGGGCTGCCTTAATCAACGTACACGTCATCAGGGAGCAGTTGTTGCTAGGGGTTAACAGCCTTGCTCAAGGGCATAACTGCAGATTTTTCCACCTTGCCGGCTCGGGGATTCGAACCAGCAACATTTGGTGCTTTTTCGATAGGATAGAATGTTACTCTGCTAAACACAGAAAGTGCAAAACTGAGGGATGAACTGAACAAATATATAAAATGTAACAATTTCTAAGATTTTACCGAGTTAGTTCATAGAAGCAAATCAGTCAATTTAAATAAATTCATTAGGCCCTAATTTAGGGATTTCACATGACTGGGAAAACAGATATGCATCTGTTGGTCAAGGATCCCGTAAAATGTTTTAAATAAAGTAGGTACGTGGATCAGAAAACCAGTCAGTTTCTGGTGTGACCACCATTTGCCTCATGCAGTGTGACATCTAATTTCGCATGGAGTTGATCAGGTTGTTGACTGAGTAACCGTCTACAGGCTACAATCTAGCACCTGCCCTACAGACATGGAATCACAGGTCACTTTGATAATGGAACACTAGTCACTTTAATAAATGTGTACATACTGCTTTACTCATTTTCATATGTATGTACTGTATTTTAGTCAATGCCACTCCGACATTGCTCGTCCTAATATTTATATATTATTATTATTTACTTTTAGATGTGTGTATTGTTAGATACCACTGCACTGATGGAGCTAGGAACACGCATTTCTCTACACCCACAATAATTTCTGCTAAATATATAGTACCAGTCAAAAGTTTGGACACACACTCAAGGGTTTTTCTTTATATTTACTATTTTCTACATTGTAGAATAATAGTGAAGACATCAAAACTATGAAATAAAACATATGGGTTAAACAAGGGTTAAGGGTTAAAAGATATGGGTTAAAAGGGTTAAACAAATAAAAAAATGTTATATTTTAGATTCTTCAAAGTAGACACCCTGTGCCTCGACAGCTTTGCACAATCTTGGCATTCTCTCAACCAGCTTCACCTGGAATGCTTTTCCAACAGTCTTCAAGGAGTTCCCACATATGCTTAGCACATGTTGGCTGCTTTTCCTTCATGCTGCGGTCCAACTCATCCCAAACCATCTCAATTGGGTTGAGGGCGGGTGATTGTGGAGGCCAGGTCATCTGATGCAGCACTCCATCATTCTCCAACTTGGTCAAATAGCCCTTACACAGCCTGGAGGTGTGTTGGGTCATTGTCCTCTAAAAAACAAATCATTGTCCCACTAAGCACAAACCAGATGGGATGGCGTATTGCTTCCGAATGCTGTGGTAGCCATGCTGGTTAAGTGTGCCTTGAATTTTAAATAAATAAACAGACAGTGTCTCCAGCAAAGCCCCCCCACACCATCACTCCTCCTCCTCCATGCTTCATGGTGGGACCTACACATGCGGAGATTATCCATTCACCTATTCGGTGTCTCACAAAGACACAGCAGTTCGAACAAGAAATCTCACATTTGGACTCATCAGACCAAAGGACAGATTTCCACCGGTCTAATGTCCATTGCTCATGTTTTGGTCCAAGCAAGTCTCTTATTATTGGTTTCCTTTAGGAGTGGCTCCTTTGCAGCAATTCAACCATGAAGGTCTGATTCACACAGTCTCCTCTGAACAGTTGATGCTGAGATGTGTCTGTTACTTGAACTCTGTGAAGCATTTATTTGGCCTGCAATATCTGAGGTGCAGATAACTAATGAACTTATCTTCTGCAGCAGAGGTAACTCTGGGTATTCCTTTCTTCTGGCCGTCCTCATGAGAGCAAGTTTCATCATAGCGCTTGATTGTCTTTGCGACTGCACTTGAAGGAAGTTCTTGACATTTTCTGCACTGACTGACCTTCATGTTTTAAAGTAATGATGTACTGTCATTTCTCTTTGCTTATTTGAGCTGTTCTTGCCATAATATGGACTTGGTCTTTTACCAAATAGGGGTACCTTCTATATACCACTCTACCTTGTCACAACACAACTGATAGGCTCAAAAGCATTAGGAAGGAAAGAAATTCCAAAAATGTACTTTTAACAAGGCACACCTGTCAATTGAAATGCATTCCAGGTGACTACCTCATGAAACTGGTTGAGAGAATGCCAAGAGTGTGCAAAGCTGTCATCAAGGCAAAGGGTGGCTACTTTGAAGAATCACGTTTTTGATTACTACATGATTCCATATGTGTTATTTCATTGTTGATGTTATTCTACAACGTAGAATAAAAAAAAAACTTTAAACCTTGAATGAGTAGCTGTATCCAAACTTTTGACTGGTACATTAAACGTATGTAACGAATACATTTTGATTTGATGAACAGAGCAAAGTGAAAGCCTGCTCCAGAGCACTCAGGACCTCAGAAGGTGAACCCCAGCCCCAGTCTAACAGGACAACAACCCTAAGAAAACTGCCAAGACAAAGCAGGCCCTTCTCCCCCGATTGCTCAGTTTGTCCTGGTGGCCAGCTCCAGGAACAGTATTGGTTCTTCCAAACTGTGTTCTTGGGGACCTTCAATGCTGCATAATGTTTTTGGTACCCTTCCCCAGATCTGTGCCTTGACAAATTCCTGTTTCGGAGCTCTATGGACAATTCCTTCAACCTCATGGCTTGGTTTTTTTCTCTGACATGCACTGTCAACTGTGGGACCTTATATAGACAGGTGTGTGCCTTTCAAAATCATGTCCAATCAATTGAATTTATCACAGGTGGACTCCAATCAATTTGTAGAAACATGTCAAGGATAATCAATGGAAACAGGATGCACCTGAGCTCAATTTAGAGTCTCATAGCAAAGGGTCTATATAGTTATTTACGTAAGGCAAAAAAATAAAAATTGCAAACATTTCTAAAAAAACATTATTTTCATTTTGTCATTATGGGGTATTGTGTGTAGACTCATGAGAATTTTTATTTTTATCTAATCCATTTTCGAATAAGGCTGAAATGTAACAAAATGTGGAAAAAGTCAAGGGGTCTGAATATTTTCAGAATGCATTGTAGATGCTCCTAAAAACCAATGAGGGGATGGGAGAGGTGGATATTGCAGTGCAACAAGCGTCAAAAATAGAACCAAGTTCTATTTTAGCGCCTAGCTACGCAGACCTGCGCAAGAATTTTAGATGAAACCATTGAATAACATGCATGTGTAAATGTATTTTGCAATGCGAGCAGTGTGGTCAGCATGTAACACACAAAGCCCATCAACCAGCATCATGCCTCAGCAGACACTTTCAATCTGGAGAGAGTGCTCTGTCAGGAAAACTGGGCGAGTGCACGGGGACAGACGGGAGTCATAAACCAAGCCCGGCTGAACACGACAACACAGCCCTCAATCATTCTCCCACACTCACTCTCCCTCGCTCAGAAGCATTCATCTCACTGAGGCATTCGCCGTCAGAGCACTGAAAGAAAATACAAATAATCACAGTTCACCAGGATCTAGGCCGTTCTTTTGTATGTCTTGCTGTTTGAAACAGCCGTTTTTAAAATTAGAGGCTTTTAACCTAAAGAGTAGGAAACAAGAGGGAATTTCCACAACTGGCCACTGTACCATCTTCTCCAAGATAAAACACTAAGTTAAAAACTCAGCACATGGGGATGAAGATTTCAGTTCCTCTACTGGTATTGACGATGACCTTGCTTGAGTTGAGTAGATAGAGTGAAATAACGAGAGTCTTAATTCATGACATCAGGCACCATCTGGCTCTCTCCAATCTGGAGACTAACACCATTGAGCCTGTAGGGTCGTCACCGGGGCGATGGAGTCCCAGTAATACTTCCCAGGACACAGAGAGGGTTAAGGATTCAAAGCTCTTGATCAATTCAAATAGATTCACTCCACATTTACAACGCATCATCGTCAGAAAACAGCCGGCCCAGAGTCAGATGACAAACAGGGCAGGCTACAGCATCAAGTTGTTGCAAGCCATGTTATTCCAGAGACAAGCATTTTGAGTTGAGCATAAAAAAATGTTTTTATAATGTCTTAAAAGAGATTGCAATAATCGATTTCTGAATTAAGTCACGAGTCTAACCAGAAATATTGGATATTGCTAAGGAAACTGAGCCAATGGACGACATACTTGGGGTTCTCACTAGTTGGTGTATTACATATCACAATTACCCAAACACTTCTTGAACAAATGGAACATTAGACTTTAAGATAACACGAAAAGATGGACACAGATCTTATTTTAAGCCTTTACAAGTAAACCCAAGTGACCATATTGCAAACCCATTTCCCCAAACCACACTAACATCCTCTCTGGCTGCACTACCATCCCACTTCCCTCCTGCCTGTCAGTGTCACCGCCATAACTGGAGAAAAACGCCAATTCCTGCCAGCCAGACATTAACCCCAGAATGGCTGACCAACACAGGACCCCCACATCTGCTGGCTGGGTC
The DNA here is from genome assembly GCF_045791955.1 of Oncorhynchus clarkii lewisi. Classification (NCBI taxonomy): domain Eukaryota; kingdom Metazoa; phylum Chordata; class Actinopteri; order Salmoniformes; family Salmonidae; genus Oncorhynchus; species Oncorhynchus clarkii. The sequence goes on along the minus strand of NC_092171.1, from coordinate 9,850,301 downwards.
TGGTTTAGCTCAGAGCAAGGCCTTATACCTAAAGCACTTGCCTTACATTAGCCAAGGTCTCCCAAACCAAAACATGGAGAAAAATTAGCTGGGGAGGGTCATTCATATTTCATAGTGCATCCATTGTCTCTTCGTGGGTTTTGGTGTACATTTCAATGCCCCTTCTGCATTTTTTTAAAAACAATAGATTTTTTTTAGAAATAGTTTCCTTAAAATGTATGTGTATTTTTAGGCCATGATATCATCACATTGGCTAGATTGTCAAAACCCAGAGATATTATTTTTTTTTTACCTAGACACAAACTGAATCCTTCTGCTGCTATCTTTCGCTACATACTTCAAGTCTGAGACTGCAATCACTAAAGTTGGTGAAAACAAAAATGAAGGGTGTGGTAGAAAACAAAGTCATCAGGGATTGGATCATCTCTAACCAATCAGAGTATCGAAGCCAGTGACCCATTTTCTAAACGTCAATTTACTACAGAGTTTCTAAACCCAGAAGCGCAACATCGCGAGAATTCCAGGAACGCTTGCGAAAGAGACCAACCAGACCAGGGTTTGAGAAATCAATGAGAAAAATAAATAAAATATTCCTTAGTTGTTTAATTTTCTTAAAAAAGGTACAACCTACATTTGAGCCAATGTCTGAAGTAGTTGAACATGATATTACTACAACCTTGCAAAAGTGACACGTTTTCATTTCTGTCAAAAACAGCTTTATATCATAAAAAGTGCCTTTGATTTGATGGCCTTCACATGCGCAGTTCGGCGTGAGACGGCCGTTAGACCAGATGTTTCTTGGCATGAGCTAGCCAACATCGCCTTCGAGAGTGATCTGGGATTTCTATTGGAGAAGCAATTTCTGCCTATATACATACTGTACTGTCTTTGGATTTTACTAACTTGTGTTCTGGCCCAACCCATCGGCCTCTGGAACCAATCAGACAATCTAGAATGCACAGTACCGGTCAAAAGTTTGGACACACCTATTCATTCAAGGTTTTTTATTTATTTTCTACATTCTAGAATAATAGTGAAGACATCAAAACTATGAAATAACACATGGAATCGTGTTAAATCAAAACAGATTTTATATTTGAGATTCTTCAAAATATCCACTTTGTCTTGATGACAGCTTTGCACACTTGCCATTCGCTCAACCAGCTTCATGAGGTAGTCACCTGGAATGCATTTCAATTAACAGATGTGCCTTGTTAACCTCTCAGGGAAAATGCAGAGCGCCAGATTCAAATAAAATACTATAAAAATCAAACTTTCATTAAATCCCACATGTAAGATACTCAATTAAAGCTACACTAGTTGTGAATCCAGCCAACATGTCAGATTTCAAAAAGGCTTTTCGGCGAAAGCAAACAAAGCTATTATCTGAGGATAGCACCTACGTAAACAAAGAGAGACCATATTTCAACCCTGCAGGCGCGACACAAAACGCAGAAATAAAAATATAAATCATGCCTTTGACGAGCTTCTTTTGTTGGCACTCCAAAATGTCCCATAAACATCACAAATGGTCCTTTTGTTCGATTACTTCCGTCCATATATATCCAAAATGTCCATTTATTTGGCGCGTTTGATCCAGAAAAACACCGGTTCCAACTTGCTCAACTGCCAAAACATTTCAAACTACTTCATAATACAAAAAGGTTTACATAAATAATAGATACAATTGAAGACTGGATGATCTGTGTTCCATACAGGAAGAAAATAAACTGAAGCATGCTTTCTGGTCACGCGCCTCTAACTAACAGTACACTTCAAGTGATGCCAAGAGTGTGTGAAATATATTTTTGATTTGTTTAACACTTTTTTGGTTACTACATGATTCCATGTGGTATTTCATAGTTTTGATGTCTTCACTATTATTATTATACAATTTAGAAAATAGTAAAAATAAAGAAAAAACTGTGAATTAGTAGGCGAAATGTTTTGTAAGAGAAATGAATTAGTAAGAGAAAATGTTTTGGTCAATAAGGGACATGAGAAAGATAATTTGACAATCCAGGACAATATTCTCTCACTCCCAGAGATGAAGAGACTAATCAATGCCAGGATTAGATTAGTTACACAGACTAAAAAGCATTCCTGGATGCTTGCATATCGGATAGTGTCAGGGACGACCCGGACTCATTGTTCTCGTCACGGAACTATTTGATGACCGGAATATCTAGCAGCCGGAACCCCACCGCGACAGACTTCCACCCAGGGAAAACGAAGCAGTTGTGTGGGTTAAAAAGTGCCAACCCCACACAGCCAGCTCTCGTAGTCTGGCCTCAGACTAGTAGTCGGTCAGCCTCGCTGCCACACCTTCTTTGAACCGCTGAGGATCATGGAAGGGAGAAGGGAGGGACACCCACACATGTCTGGTTCCCATCTGGTGTCAATATATTACACGTCACTGACTTCCCCCCCCCCCCCATGCTGGAGTCATACAAGGAAACAGTCTGACACAAATTGAGACAGTGCCAAGAAAGGAGGCAGTCCGGGGTAATTATCTAATTCATTGAGGGGGGGGGGGGGGGGGGCTTGATTCTAATCCAAGTTTTATAGAGGCACCAGATGTTAAAGTCAAAACAAACACCCTGAAAAGGGGGAAGTCTGCTGGGCCTGGGAAGCAGTGTTTTTGCAATAGGGTTTACTTTTACACCACCCTGGTATGTGTGAAAGAAGAGAAATCCTGTGTGCCATGTGAGAGACCTGACGCACAGTGCTCCAACACTCATTTCACTACTGTGTTCAAACCTCCCCCTCCTGACGGTGGCAGTTAAAGTACACAGTAGAGTGTCTCTCCTGGAAGTCTTTACAGAAGCTACTCGCTACCTCTTAGCTATTGCTGCAAATCATATTTCAGGAAATTGGAGCAAGATTTGGGGGGGGGGGGGGGAATTAAACGGGGCAGAGAGGTCTGGTTAATGATGTCTCTATGTGCAGCCATGACTCTGGAGAGTAGGCTGCCACGGCAGAGCCCATTACTGTGACTGCTGAGGTGGACAGACCTCCTCCTCCGTAATGGTGCCCTCTTTGAATGTGCTTCACCTGCCACGTCAGACCGACCAGTTGGGATCACAGCAGGGGTGGAGACACTCAATGGCAAGCAGGCAGCTACTCTAGTTACCTTGGATGCGAACACGCAATTGCATGCACGTACACTCAAATACAGATGCATTTGAGCGAGCGCACACAAAACCCGGATACACACAAGAGAACAAAAAAGACACAGCTTTCTCCATTGGGTGTAGTCAACCACACAGTAAAGGTGGAGGAGGACAAACAGAAGTGGGAAAGCTGCAACTCATTTAAAAACATACGACCATGGGCCTCCCGAGTGGCGCAGCAGTCTAAGGCACTACATTGCAGTGCTTGAGGCATCACTACAGATCTGGGTTCGATTCCAGGCTGGTTTGGCCAGGAGGAGGGGGGCTGACTTTGGTTGTCAGTTGAACGACGTTTCCGCCGACACATTGGTGCAGCTGGCTTCCGGGTTAATCGGGTCGGTGTTAAGAAGCGCGGTTTGGCGGGTCATATTTCAGAAGACACACAACTCGACTATTCGGGTTCGGGAAAGACGAACCCAACAGTGTAACTCCAATGCCAGAGTGTGCAAAGCTGTCAAGGCAAAAGAGTGGTTACTTTGAAGAATCTAAAATAGATTTGGATTTGTTTAACACTTCTTTTAGTTACTACATGAGTCCATGTGTTATTTCATAGTTTTGATGTCTTCACGATTACTCTACAATGTAAAAAAAAGAAAGAGAAACCCTTGAATGACGACGTGTCCAAACTTTTGACTGGAACTGTATAAAAATATTAAAAAAGGCACTCTGAGCCATCTTTATTTGCAGGTGCAGGGTAACAGTTGAATAAAATGAGGGGGGAAAAAAACACTGCTCTTCAATAAGCTTTATGTATTGGCCTCACAGCCTTCGTCAAAGCTCTGACTGCGAAGCCGATACGTAAAGCCTCTTTAAGAGCAGTGTTACTATCAACAGCAGTTTCTAATTTTTTCCTCACTGTAATAATATATTTTTTTTAAATAAAAATGACCGCAAAAGGCCTGTACATACACACACATCCCCCTTGTATAGGTTAATGACTGAAGTGTGTAGTTGAGAGCGTGTGAAAGCAGGCGGGAGACTAAAAGGAGCTGCCTTGTGGTAAAGCTATTCAGAGCTCTAGAGAATAAGACTGATGTCATTTAACAATTGAAATGCCTGGCAGGCGAGTCCGGCCCAAAACAGGTGCGCGCCTGAGAAGCAGCGTACTGAGCAAAGGAAACAGCGCAGCCTACTTCCATTTCCCTGTGTGCGTTACGGCCTCAGCTCTATGCACTCACTGTATGTGATTTGGATGAGACATTTAAAAAAGGGGGAGAAAAAAAAACAACCTTTCAAGCACTTCATTCACAACTTTGAGCAATTTGGAGCAACTAAGTCAATATTTGAATAGGCCTGTGAACCATTAAGGGGACCACTAACAAGCTGTGGTTCCGGTGTTTAACACAGAGCAGTAATACATGCAGTCAGCCTGGGGGGGGGCTGTGGAAAAGTCCGCCCGCTCAAAGAGTCAGTGTCTTCACTGGGCATATTATGGTCGCTAGGGGTGTTTAAAGAGCCATGCGGAGGAAGGTTAGCAAAGAGAAGGGAGAAAACAACCCTCTCTCTCTCTCTTTACTGGTTTCACAAGACCAGCCCCCTGCAGCTTCTGACCAGGGAATGAGTCAAGTACACACACCTCTCTCTGAAGGCCACTCAAATACACAGCAAAAGAGGAGTCTGATGTTAAGCAGGAATAAATGTACAATACATGCAAATTTGAACACAAAATAGAAGAGAGAAAAAACAGGACAAAATGGTAAACTGAGAACAAGTGTACCAGCTTACATTGACAACCTGGTAAATATGGCAAACTTACTGCTGGACTTATTCCAACAACACTTTGTCCAAAACTAACTCAACAGGCGTTTGGTGGTTTACTACTCCTTGGTGAAAACTGTAAAAAACTACTAAAGGGGACCCTTGGACCTGAACAGTCACCACCTGCCAGCAATAATACTCACACTTTGGTGAGGACATAAACTGAGGTACTAAAACCGTCAAAGAAAACAAACCCTAGTTTGAAATAGAAAGGCAGCCAGTGCCGAACCCCTGGCGTAGCTACCTCATGTCACTCTAGGCTACATCAATGGATGGCTCCATTTACGTCTGGAGAAACCGCTTGCCATCCGACTGACCCTCTGCCCTTCAATTGACCCCTTCAAAACACATTTTGACACATTGTACACACTTCCTTTGTGTTCAATGTGGAGTCATCTGGAGACTTACGAACAGATGAGGTTCAACATTTCCCCATCGCAAAATGGGCTCTTCAGCCATCGTCAACAAATTTTCAAGTTGGTCTCGTCTGAGCAGATTCTCACAGGTTATAATGCACTTGGGGTTTGGGTGCAAGATGATTCTCAGCTTTCATGAGCCACCACTGCCTGTGAACACTGGACAAGATGGGGCATGCCTCATCTTGGGCTTTTTCAACACTTAGTGGCTATTTGAGACCGCGTGAGAACTGTCCATCTCGACACTACAGACTCACAGGGACCGATTGAAAATATATACTACTGATGTGATGTGCTTGAAGATTGAGGTGACTGAGCAGTGGGGGCAAGTGGGACTTTTTCCTCAGCCCTCAATGATCATCAATTACCAAAGAGCTCAGACGGCAAAAAGGTCAAATAAAGGCAAACAGGGAACATCGCCAAACCCCAAGGGTGTAGTACACTTTTACTTAATCACACAGTGACCCGCATCCACTCTTGGTGGGCATGTTCTGGTAGGCAGTACAATGAGTAACTGTTAACCTGGAAATTCAGGATTCAAATTTCACTTGGGGGGGGGGGGGGGGGGGGGGGGGAGAGAATCAGGAAAGAGACCTAACATCAGAATTTTTGTGAGTTTGTTAAATACTCCCTTAAAAGTCAAACAAAGTTTATAAATTAGCAGGGGACTGATGAACTCAGCTTGAGGGAGGAGTGGGTAAATTAGGACCAAATGCGTCTTGCAACAACAACAAAAAGAATCCAGTGAACGTAAACAGTTTCTGGCCTGCTCACATCTACCAATGTGTCGGCATCATGGTGGATTCTTAGCAATGCCAAAAGGGTCATAGTTACATACAAGGAGCATATGAGGATCATCCTTCAAGCTGAAGGACAAGGAACAAGACTGTGCGTTCACCTGGAAAAACCAACGGGTGATTCCGGAAAACATATGGGCCAATGTGCTGTGGAAGGGATGCTATGAAGAGAAATGCAAGATCCTTATGTGAAGCTCCTTTGAAGTTTTTCCAGGACCGTCTCCTGGAGTATGACATGAAGAGCGGCACCTCAACAGGACCACGTCAGGCAGAGGCATAAGAAATTCAGCTGTGTTAAAAAAAATAGAGTTATTTTGAGATGCACGAACAGAAATCTCTCAACAAATTGCAGTGCGTTTTTTTCCGGCTCTACAGTATGTGAAAAGAATGGGGTGCAACAGGGAGCCCGATTTGCTTGACAAATGGAACTAGTCAGAGGAAAGACATTCAGGAAACTAGAATATCAGCCACACGAGGACAGAGGATATCGAAGATATCCTAACCTGACAAAGACGCCTTACATCATTTTGTTTTGTTGATTCACGTAGAGAATCTGGTCAAAGGGGCATAATTGCTAAAAGCACTTCCAATCATGTAAAAAAAAATGTTTTTAAACTACAATCTATCCATTTATAACTACATAAGACATTTGGCCTTCTTGATGGCTTACTTACACATCCAGCTTCTCAGAACCTAACAAAAGCTTGAGGGGGAACACATCTGAAAGCCCATCCTCCATGAGCCCACTGCAGTTTTCTTAAGTGAAAGCGACAACCCAGCAACACAATTACAAAGATTCCTGAAGAAACTGCTCTCCCCCTGCATGTGCAGAGGCCACGGCAACAAATCAATGAGGGAGTTCATTAATGAAGAGGCATGGACTGTCAGAGAACAATGGCCTTGAAAAGGAGCTGTTCACGGCAATCTTTGGCAGGCCCCCTGACGGAGGGCCTCCACACTTCCATGTAACCCCACTCCCAACAAAGGCCGGTGAACTCCTGACCCCCCTACCCAATCAATGTCCCACACACACACACCAGAGATTTGCTTGCAGTATTGTATCCCAACAGCCAAGGCTTGGGAGGACAGCCCCCAAAAATGATTGGGTCAGTACCGTGACCACCCCCCCGTTCCCTCTTTCCACTGTTTAGCCCCATCGGGAGGATTTATCATTTGTAGGAAGGCCCCAGAGAGAGAGAGCCTGAGACTGGGTGATAACAGGGAGCCTGCTGCCTCTGGTTCCAATTGTATGAGATACATCACACTTCTAATGCACGGCAAGGAGGAAACACGCTGGGTACTCTTGGGGCGGAAAAGATTACTTTTCATAGTTTCCGATTGTGTGATACCACATGGCATTTCTGCCTATTTGCTAAACAGACTGAAGTGAAGCTGTAGAAAGAAAAAAACATTGCCTCAAGCCCTCTTTTTTTTTTTAAACAAAGACTAAGTTGAAGAATGAAGAGACACAAAAACACACTTAAACTTTCATTGAGCGAATAGAACAACCTGGTCATTAAAAGGATAGTTCTGGATTATGGCAATACCATTTCTGTGTCTATGCGTCCAGTATGAAGGAAGATGTAGTTAGCAAGCCAATGCTAACTATCATTAGTGCTAGCTTAGCACAAAGACTGGAAGTCTTCGGGTATAGCGCTAAGCTAATTAGCATTGGCTCGCAAAACTACCTCAAACTTCCTTCTTACTGGACGCAGAGGCATAAAAATGGTATCCACAAGTTCATCTGACATTTCAATTACAGTAAGTACGATAAGCTCCTTAAGAGGGATATGCAGGCCAAGGTGGCTGGCAGTGGGCAGCTCACAAGGCAAACGTCCTCCTGTGTTGTCCCTAAGGCAATTACTCATGGATTGTCTCTGTGTGCAGGCTTAACCCTTGTGTCTGAGGCCTTGTTAAAAACTTTCCTCCATGCCCCCTGTTCTGCCCCACAGCTGCTCGTTCCAGTCCAGCCTGGCTGGCTAGCTGTTCCCGCAGGACAATGCCTGGAATGGCCATAGGAATCTGGGAGTAGATGAGGCTACGCCTTCCGCCGACCGGGGAACACAACCGCAACACATAATGAAGAGATGTCAGACGCACCATCAGGCTGCTTATCCAGAGGTAACAGAGTCCGTTGTGTATCATTCCTTCACGAGACAATGCAGCTAGCCTTGGCAGTCACCCTCCGCGCATCATCCATTCCCCCTGCTTTCCAAAATCTTCAGGAATTCAATTAGGAACCACTTGAGTATGGAGTGGAGGCCACTTCCTCATTGTTAACCAAGAACATTGAATTGCCTCAATAGAGAGAGTCTGGCTGGTGCAAACAGTTGCCCCAGATGACAGGAACAACCCTGCCAATCCCCTAACACTTCTCAATCTCCATACAGAACAATGCAGTCGGACAACATGCATCACTAGCACGTTGCTGGAATACCAACGTTGTGGATTCAGAGTTGTGCCAGGATAAAATAGCCAGAGGGTACAGGTAGACAACAAAAAAGTCCATGCAGAAAGCAGGCTAGAAATATCCATCATTCAACTGAGAAAAATGGGCGGCATGGGATGTGGGTGAGAGACAGTCAATGAGCCTGGTCCACCATTGGTTCCCCCTCTTGTGGACTCGTGTGGGGTGCTGCCATGCTCAGATTCCAGGAATGTTTCTCTGTGGAAGGAAGGCCCGTGTGTGCACAATGGGTGCTATCGGAACACATGAAATGTCATCCATTTTACAGGCCAACACAAAGGATACGCAACACGGTGTGGGTTTCACGCTGGATGTGCTAACCCGCATGTACCTTGGAGTAGGAAACCGCAGTTTGCTTGGAACCCATAATCGGAGATGACGTGGTTTCGCAAAACCAAAAGAACTAGATGCCATGTCTAAGAACTAGATAACTCACCTGTTGTTCAACGCTGATAGCCGGTAAGACCAGCAATTTAGTTCTTGAGTCAGAGGCTTCACTCACATTGTAAGAGGCCAAAAGCAAATCTCTGCCAGTGCCTCTAGTCTACTGTAGAAAAGGCTCCTGTCTTGAACTCCTGCCATAGCAGTTAAAATGGGAGCGTAATTGAACAACAGCCATTAGTGAAGAGAACATTAACTTATCAGACAAAATACATCTCTCCCTCTGAGCCAGATCTGGGGGGTGGATGCATGATAAATCAGATCAAAAAGGAGTGGTCTATTCATGTTGATCCCACTTAGCCCTCTTTCCACTGCTGGCAGAGCCAGGGGCAACGCCAAGACTGCTCCAAATAACTAACTAAGACGGTCTGTGCCATTCTTTGACATCTTTTCAGTTTTACGAAAGGCATACCAGTGATGGTATATTTTGACTCGGAATACATTAGAGTGAGTGCCATTAGACCTGAGCACTTAGTCCACACCCTAATGGGCGCAGATGACGAGATGCCGATTAAGGCAGCCCCCCCCCCCCCCCCCGCACCTCTCTGATTCAGAGGGGATGGGGTAAATGCGGAAGACACATTTCAGTTGTACTAGGTACCCCACTTTCCCTAAATGTTCTGTGATGGCGTCGCCCCTTTCAAAACACTGTGCATTCCTCTCGAACTCTGAGCAAAGTAACATCTGCACAGTCAGAAACTTGCTTGCTCAAAATGAGAACGTATGTGATCATCAGACTAATATAAACCAAGGCTCTTGTAAAAAAGCTCAGCGGGTGGGGGTGGGGGTAAACTGTTTTCTTATAGTTGTGGTTTTAAGAGAACGGTAATCCGAGTAGCACTTTTAGTGGCTCCTCCTCTGCAGGGCACATTAAGCCAATTTATTTGGGGATGATAGACAAAGCTTTTACAGCCGCAAACCTAATTAAAGTTCCACCCACTGTAATTGGTTTATCACACAACAGACTAGGTCCCATTAAGCTCTGTGCTGTATAGTGTCTCATAGATAGAGTATCTCCCTCTGTGTAACACTAGAGGGCTCATCTGAACAGACCCGATCGATGCCATCAGTCAAGATTGAGGGATGTGAAGAGTGAGGCAGTAGGCCCATATCAACGATTCCAGAGCACTCAGACGAGACAAGCTATCATCAAACAGAACTGGTGGTTCTGCTGGACCTCTTGAATCAGCCCTCGTGAAACAGAACTTAGTCCATCTAGATCCACAAATTCTCACCCCTTCCAGAATTAAAATCTTTCACGCCAACATGTACAGCCTGCATTGAATCAGGTGTTGTTGTTGCATCTACTGTGCTGACAAAACTCCCACGTCATTTCCTTAATGTCAATTATTTAGCACAAAAGTGCATAGTCTAATGGGAACGCAACATTTGGGACGCCAAAATGTGTAGGCCTAAATACCAGCGTGACAAGCAATAAGGCAATTCCAAAAACTGGAACGACAACGGTCATTCTACATATTGCAAAACAACTGCTGCACAGTCAACATTTTTCAATTGCTGAAATACAGACTTGAGTAGGCTAGATGTGTTCCGCTCCCGCTGCCTTCAAACAGTCCTCAACTGTCAAGGACAAAAATGGAGACACTAGCACTTTTATAGCAGGACACAATTCTTTATGGTCACAGAATCAGCACACTGCTGGGAATTCAAAACTATCAGAGATCCTTCGTGCACTCAATAAACAGGGATGTGGTCTATTGGCCATGTGTAAATACTTGTTGGTACAGAACTTAAAACATTGGGTCTTTATCGTTTAGTCATCAACAAGGAGGTGAGGAGTAGAGAACCAAAAAGCACTTGGGGTCTTTCTTTGTTGTCTATTTACCTCGTTTAATAGGAAGTCGCTTCTCTGATTTGACAGTGCCCAGTGGTGGTGTCCATTGATAGACATGGACAATATTAGGCCGACTTCCCACACACAAAACAAGAATAAAACCCATTGACCTTTCACCTGCTTAAATCTACTGGATTAATCTAATGCGGTTTGCATTTGTTCATTGCACCTTAATAACATTACTAGAGCAGTAAGAAGGAAAAATCTGTAGAAATGACACTGTCGTGTTCAAAAGCACTGCGGCGGGCCAAGGCACCTTTTGAGTTTATTTCTGATTCCAGTCAGCCGCCAGGACACAATACACGTTCGCAGTTCACTGCGTTGTCTAATTGGGCAAACAGGCTCAAGGCCTTGTTGTCCTTGGGTAAATTCATTTGAATTCAATCACTTTTTGACAGCAATCCCTTTAGATTTGAACAAAACCTTCGACATATTTTCCCATTGTAGAAGTGCTCAAAAAATGAACTTTTATACCTGAATGACAAAACCTTTTTATTTTATTTTTTTATATACCTCAACATACTATGAAACATCCATGTTTCCATCACCGGAAAATATAAACGGTTGAGATTGATATCATTTCAAAGTTTACAAAACAGGGCTGCCAACTATTTAATACTTTTTGTAAAAAAGATTTCCAAAATCCAATGTTTTTAACTTTAAAGTCAATTAAAAAGTGTAAATTCTGTTTTTTTTCTTCATATTCTCATACTTCGGCACTTAGTCCCTACTTTGCATCATTTAAGGTTGTGTTGTGCCTGTCCTCAGTTGAGACAAAACATGCCCTTACAACAATTGCACTTGTGTTTTCCCTGCCACAATGCAGAAAGGTCCATGTAAAAAATATATATTATTATTTTAATAATCTGAAACGTTTCCACACAGACACACTCTCTCCAAGATACTGTTGAGAGACACTGAAGGTTTAAACCAGAGCAGGCCACAAGAAACAGCGACACAACAACCACAGACAGCTCTGAACAGTTACCTATAGCCTATATAACATGCACCCAGAGTTTCCTGGTCAGGTCATGTGGTCCGGGAAAAACTCCTGGCCCTGCTAGGCCATAACCACTGAACACAAAATGTAATCTAACCATTTACACCTTTGGGAAAGGTTAATCACCTGTCAGCTTTAAACAGCTGCCTGCCTACTTCACACCTCCAGAACCACAAGTGTATAGCTCTCTCATACAGGTGTGTAGATAATCTGTCTGAGGTTGTCTGGAATCAAAGCCTCAACTCCGATGCCAGGATGTTATTCTGATGACATGCCTTCAAAGCGTGAGGCTTGATGCGCAGATGTATTTTTCCCTCAAATCAGTTAACATCTAAGAGAGGGAAAATGTTGTACCTCTAAAAGAAGATACTGTCCGTATGTATTGAGGACAAACGGACCAACTTTGCTTAGCGTGAACCCGTTGTCCCTCCTGCAGTATTTCTTCCCTGAAATAACTACTTTACTGAACGCATATATAAACAACAATTTCAAAGAGTTTTCTGCATTACAGTTCAGGAAATCAGTCAATTGAAATACATTTGTGAGGCCCTAATCGATGGCTGGGCATATGACTGTGCAAGGGCACAGCCATGGTTGAGCCTGGGAGGGCCACTGGGGAGCCAGGCCCAGCCAACCAGAATGTGTTTTTCCCCACAAAAGGGCTTTATTACAGAAAGAAATACTCCTCAGCACATCCCCCTTCTCCCCCCTCAGACGATCCAGCTGGTGAAGAAGCCAGAGGTGGACGTCCTGGGCTGGCGTCCTGGGCTGGCGTCCTGGGCTGGCGTCCTGGGCTGGCGTCCTGGGCTGGCTGGCGTGTGCCCAACATTTGAGAAAAATAAGCTTTTTGTGCGTATGAAACATTTCTGGGATTGTTTATTTCAGATCATGAAACATGGGACCAACACTTTACATGTTGCGCTTATATTCTTGTTCAGTACACATCTTTACATCCAGGCTGTATCACATCCGGCTGTGATCGGGAGTCCCATAGGGCAGCACACAATTGGCCCTGCGTCGTCCAGGTTTGGCCGGTGTAGGCCGTCATTGTAAATAAGAATTTGTTCTTAACTGACTTGCCCAGTTAAATAAAGGTTAAATGAAAAAAACATGCATGATAATCCAATCAAATTTTATTTGTGACCTTAACGTGAAATTCTTACTTACAAGGAGGAAGCTTAGCAGCACACCTTTCATGCAAACAGTGGCAATACAGCAGATTTTGGGACATGATCAAGGGCTTAGGTGGGTCTCCTCATGCACAACCAAGAATGGAGTAGGCATATTTTAAAAAAATGTTGCTGGTCTCAAATGCTGGTCCCTTGTTATATAACTTAAGAAATGGCTGACATTAGCTGTTGTTGCCTTTTGAACAATGGCAATGTGATTAGTAATATGTGGAAGTGGAGCATACGCAGTCTGTGGTGCGGCAGCTTCCCATGTGGGAAATGCTATTTATATCATTTGACAGGGCGAGGCTCAGAGCTCTGTTGGCTGTATAGAGATGGGTGGTGTTGGTAGGTTTTCATAAAACAAAGCATAAGTGTCCTTTCTGACAACGACCTGCAAGTTCGATAAAGCTTACCCATCTAATAAACCAGAGTAAAACAGTATTTCGGGCGTAGCCTAACATAAATAGTTAATTTTTGAGACAGGTGCCACATTCATGACAAAGCTCTTCTATTCTTCAATAGACATTAAACAAAAACGAAATGCAGAGCCATTGTTTGCATGATATAACTTTCCACTCTGCTGCCCATGTTTCTTTGGGAAACGGGTTATTATTTTGAAGTTAATGTATCATTAGGGCCAAGCGATTCGTTTTGAACTCGTTTGTTGTAAACTAATGGCTAAAGGGGGAGTCTCCAAGTAAACAAAGAGGCTGTAATTCCCATTACGCAGTTCTATTATGCAATAACTCTTCGGATTTTATTATATTATGCACATAATAGCAACAATAGAGAAGCTGTGTAGAAAAGAAAAAAAAATCAATGACGCCTAATTGGAGAAGATACGTTTCCACTTTCCTCTGTGTGAGAGCAACGCAGGACAAACGGAGCCAGAAGCCTGCTTGATGAAAACGCCCAACCATGAATAATAAAATAGCCTGCTGTGATGACAGCATCTTGCCAATTACCTCAGGGTACGTTTATAACCGACCTACGAATTGCAACTAGGTTGAAGTTCTGCATTAGCTCTAACCTCGGTCGTGTCCAGCGATGCGGACCTTGAAGTAGCCCTACGCGTCTAAAAATTCACCGCACAACTCACCTCCTCCAAAGCAGTCACGGTATTCCTACAGTGGGACATTCTGGTGGTGAAGTTTGAAGCCGTCGGCGCTTTGTAATCTTCATTTGTCTCCGCCACGAACTCCGAAACTGTAATTTGGTCCGGCATATTTTTTTACTTTATTTATGTATCCTTTTTTCAAAAATATTTTTATATTCCCGTTAAACACCAGAGATTGAATTTGAGAAAACTTTACAATAGAAAAGTCTGATAAAATGGTTTCCAGTTAAGCATTGCAGTGTGCTATTCCCTTGTCGGCGCAGTCCCAACCTCCCTGCAACAATGTTGCACGCTTCTAACTCGGTTGCTACTGCAGCCTTTTTTTTTTTATTCGATGGCTCACTGCTCTAAATGTATACTTCCCCCCTCAATTTTTGGCGGGTCCCACTCGACTTCCAGGGAAATCCAAAGAGAACTTCTCGGCTTTTATCTTCTGGTGGTGCCCTCTTGTCTTCCAAAGCTCAAATAAAGCCTGTGAACTTATTTCCTAGCCTGGGAAACAACAAGACGTTTCAATGAAAGTGCAGAACTTGACAAAGGTGAAGGAGGAGGGATTCAATGGATGTGCACTATCCAATGGAGAACACCAGCTGGTGAATATGACCCAATCAGAGTCGAAGGAAGGCTCTGTCATCATTACAGTGGCATTCTGAGAAAGTTTTTTTTTTTAAATGGAGTAAAACTGACTGAAGTATTGAAATAGCACTCAATCGGTTCATTATTATGTTTCCATTCATTGCAAGATGAAACTAAATCATATCTTAATTCACACACACATTCAATTACAATTAAAAGGGAACTTATTGTTTGGGAAAAGGAGATACCTACTCAGTTGCACAACTGAACGTAATTCAATATCTTTAAAAGCTTGAAAGCTTGTGGTAAGCAAATAATTATTAGCAACAGCTTGACTGACAAAGCACTAATTATGTTATGGTGCATTTGCGTTTGCAAAAGAGGCTCATAGAGATAGAAGACTCATCATGGATATAATCCATTTTAGCATGGGCATTGCCATTGAGAGCGTCCATCATTTTAAAGTAGTCAACTGGGTGGGGATTCCTATGAGTAGGGAGCAATCAGCTGGTCTCTAAAACGACGTTGGAGGAGACATATGGTGAAGAAATTAACATTAAATTCTCTGGCAACAGCTCTGGTGGACATTCCTGCAGTCAGCATTCCAATTGCACGCTCTTTTATTTCAACTCATGAAACATGGAAGACTTTACATATTTTTGTTCAGTGTGGATACATACTTTGTATGTTTGCGGAAATCATAATCTCTTTGAATACAGTGTTGAATACAGAAAATGCCTATTTGAGTCTTTATCACAAGAGCCTCCATTTGACAATGCTATATCAAACAATCCTTTGGAGACTTGCGTTTCGAACCCTTATCTTCAGATGAGCAGGTGGCTTTGTTGTGCTGTGTGGAACTGAATGTCATGCATGGGATCCGTCATGGCAGCTTCTGTCAGTTATTCATGTTCATGTAGTTCTCTAGATTACTGCCTGTCTGTCATGAGAAAATAGTCCTCTCAAAAAAGATGTCTATTCCCCTCTCGTTTCGTTATTATTCTATTGTAGAATGTGTATCAAAATGTATGATAACAGCAATCTGTTGCTTCATTCCTTGTAGGGCTCCGGAGAGCAGGTTGACTTCAACTTTGTGATGTCAGCCCTAATCCTGATGGACTATTTCTGTCATTTCAGTCGGCATAATTCACCAAGAGCAAGAGAGAAAGAGATAGGTAGGTAGATGGATTGAGAGAGATAGACCGGCAGACAGACAGGCAGACCTCAAGGCTTTACCTAAGGTTCCTACGACACGACGATCACTTCCAGTTCTCTTCCCTCATCCTGTTCCCCACTTCCTCTTTGTGTCCACCTTTGGTTATGGAGGGAAGCCGAGTATTGGAATCAATGCAAGAAACATACATTTACTAATGTAACACTGACAAGGAGTTTCTACTATGTCGATGCTAGCGTTACACCCTGTTGCGTCGCAACAAAATACTAATTAAAATGATCATTAGAAGACGACTATTATCGCCACAAGAAAAGCATACACCAATTATAACTAGTCGCATTAGCACTGCCATGAAACAGTGAGCAGAGTATTCTCATGGGAGAAAACAATGACAGGTTTTGTATGAGAAACAACCCAGAAATAGACATGAAAGTTTCATATTCTACCCCAAAACATAGCTGAGTATTAAAAAAGCAGCTCCATCATTATACAATGAGGCGTTTTGAATAGTCTTCCCTACACTGTAGTTCACTCAGCTCCCTTAACGCTTGTGTTTTTCCTGGGCTTTGTGATGAAGAATCTGCTGACGTTCTCTGTTTCATTCAACCTCGGCGGGACCGCCACTGTTTATAAATAGAGACCACAGCGGCAGGCTGGAACCCAGGGCAGCCTTTAAAATCACAACGCTGGGCTGCGTTCAGCACAATCCCAATGAACATCTGCTACCCAGAGTCACAGCGCTGAAGCCGAAGGTAGCCACACTCCCCCTTAATTATTAACATCCTTTCATATTGTTACACAGAGTCACGCTCTGGGATATGGTCGTAAGGATCATCATTCCCTCTGCTCTGGATAGGCCAGGGCTTTTCTCGACCACATCACCTCACTGGGAAACTCTGGGCCTTAGATGACTTTCAGTCCCTGTGTAGGCCCATCGAAAGTTTGAAAATGAAGCTACAGGGCAAGATTTTCTTCCAGCCAACATATCATGTATATAGTCTTGGATTAAAACCAGTATCAATATTGTGAAGAATAAATGTTTTGTTTTTGCCTTTTACGGCCAAGTTTTTGCCAATGCTCATGAAGAGCTTCCAAGTCAGAAGCTGCCAGTCTGCTTAATAAACCTAACACACGCTTGTTTATTAGTCGGTGGGCATCCTCATTATGGAGCCGAGGTGAATGAAAACAACCGGCGCTCTGAATATCAAATCGGAAAGCCAACTCTGTTTGCTCTAGCAGATATCCATGTACAGTGGGGAGAACAAGTATTTGATACACTGCCGATTTTGCAGGTTTTCCTACTTACAAAGCATGTAGAGGTCTGTAATTTCTTATCATAGGTACACTTCAACTGTGAGAGACGGAATCTAAAACAAAAATCTAGAAAATCACATTGTATGATTTTTAAGTAATTAATTTGCATTTTATTGCATGACATAAGTATTTGATCACCTACCAACCAGTAAGAATTCCGGCTCTCACAGACCTGTTCGTTTTTCTTTAAGAAGCCCTCCTGTTCTCCACTCATTACCTGTATTAACTGGACCTGTTTGAACTCGTTACCTGTATAAAAGACACCTGCCCACACACTCAATCAAACAGACTCCAACCTCTCCACAATGGCCAAGACCAGAGAACTGTGTAAGGACATCAGGGATAAAATTGTAGACCTGCACAAGGCTGGGATGGGCTACAGGACAATAGGCAAGCAGCTTGGTGAGAAGGCATCAACTGTTGGCGCAATTATTAGAAAATGGAAGAAGTTCAAGATGACGGTCAATCACCCTCGGTCTGGGGCTCCATGCAATATCTCACCTCGTGGGGCATCAATGATCATGAGGAAGGTGAGGGATCAGCCCAGAACTACACGGCAGGACCTGGTCAATGACCTGAAGAGAGCTGGGACCACAGTCTCAAAGAAAACCATTAGTAACACACTACGTCGTCATGGATTAAAATCCTGCAGCGCACGCAAGGTCCCCCTGCTCAAGCCAGCGCTTGTCCAGGCCCGTCTGAAGTTTGCCAATGACCATCTGGATGATCCAGAGGAGGAATGGGAGAAGGTCATGTGGTCTTATGAGACAAAAATAGAGCTTTTTGGTCTAAACTCCACTCGTCGTGTTTGGAGGAAGAAGAAGGATGAGTACAAACCCAAGAACACCATCCCAACCGTGAAGCATGGAGGTGGAAACATAATTCTTTGGGGATGCTTTTCTGCAAAGGGGACAGGACGACTGCACCGTACTGAGGGGAGGATGGATGGGGCCATGTATCGCAAAATCTTGGCCAACAACCTCCTTCCCTCAGTAAGAGCATTGAAGATGGGTCGTGGCTGGGTCTTCCAGCATGACAACGACCCAAAACACACAGCCAGGGCAACTAAGGAGTGGCTCCGTAAGAAGCATCTCAAGGTCCTGGAGTGGCCTAGCCAGTCTCCAGACCCGAACCCAATAGAAAATCTTTGGAGGGAGCTGAACGTCAGTATTGCCCAGCGACAGCCCCGAAACCTGAAGGATCTGGAGAAGGTCTGTATGGAGGAGTGGGCCAAAATCCCTGCTGCAGTGTGTGCAAACCTGGTCAAGAACTACAGGAAACGTATGATCTCTGTAATTGCAAACAAAGGTTTCTGTACCAAATATTAAGTTCTGCTTTTCTGATGTATCAAATACTTATGTCATGCAATAAAATGCAAATTCATTACTTAAAAATCATACAATGTGATTTTCTTTAGATTTTGTTTTAGATTCCGTCTCTCACAGATGAAGTGCACCTATGATAAAAAACTACAGACCTCTACATGCTTTGTAAGTAGGAAACACTGCCGATTTGCAGGTTATCAAACACTTGTTCTCCCCACGGTATGACAAAAGGTATTGGCACTGTTGGAGAAGAGTTTCTTTCAAATGTGCCCTGAACACACGTTCAACAATCCCTTGATTCTGCATTTCATTTGACATCATAGTGTATGCCAAACTGCTTTCTTATTTCAAAATAAGGTGAGGAATAGTGACATAGCTGTAACATGACATCCTACTGCAGTGTAGAGATGCATCATTCACATGTATAGAGTATTTCTTACACAGAAACAGAGACCGCTGCAGACTCACAGAACAGTAACCAAAAGCAGACGTAATTCTGTATTAAAGGTTCCTTGGCAAGAATGTTCATGATACCGTTGTGTCCTAAATTCAAAAGGCAGACCCATAGGGTAGGGTTCTGGTACACTCTGTCTTCAGATTCTGGTCAGAGAAAGCCCACACATCCAATGTAGTTTCATTGACTTGGTACTTCCTTGTTATGGGAAACTAACATCATGCCAAAGCACTGATCTAGATGGTTGTAATGTCACTTTTTTTTGGTCAGGGCTTCATTCATACCCAGTATTGTGTAACTAACAGGTGAAAGAACCACACAATCATATTACACTTTCAAATAGAATGTTAACGAGTTGATATTACATATAAATAATATAACATTACAGTATGTGCTCTCGTTTTGAACAGGATCCCTTTTGCATGAACATGAGGAAGGTATGATTGCCACAATAAATAAGAATGCCCTAGCTACTCGGAAAGAGCCTGACAGACAATTGTGTTGGCCTTTCAATAGATTAAATGTGTTGTTTTGTTGGCAAGCTAAAACAATGCCTGTTAGACAAAGGGATCAAATGTATGCATGAATTGAATGGGCTCTCTGTCTCTTCAAGGTCGTAGGACAATGGAACTATACTGAGGGAAACAGAACAGGGGGGGTAGTTCATAAGAATATATATATATGTTATTCTGAAAACCCCCTGTAATCTTAGCGGAAAACCTATTTTTAACCCAATGCTACTTTCTCTTTCTCGTTCTCTCCACCTCTGCACTCCACAAAGCCTGTCTGTTGTGCGAACGCCTTGCAGAGAGAAGACAGAGGTATAAGCAGGCTGGTTTGACACTGGGCTCTATTTTAATAACTCACAGATGGTGGTGCCTGAAATGTGATGTCTTCGGGTCACCATTATCAAATGGACATTTCACTTCTTCCTGCCAGCTTCTTCTTTTTAAATTTAAAAAAAATAAAATTTTGTTTGAATTTTACCACTTTTTCTCCCCAATTTCGTGGTATCCAATTGTTGTAGTAGCTGCTATCTTCCACCGTGCACCTGGCAACCGCGCGCACTGCGCCCGGCCCGCCACAGGAGTCGCTGGTGCGCGATGAGACAAGGAGATCCCTACCGACCAATCCCTCCCTAACCCGGACGACGCTAGGCCAATTGTGTGTCACCCCACGAACCTCCCGGTCGCAGCCGGTTACGACAGAGCCTGGGCGCGAACCCAGGGACTCTGATGGCACAGCTGGCGCTGCAGTACAGCGCCCTTAACCACTGCGCCCTCCTGCCAGCTTGTATCTTCATACTCAGAACTGACTTATTAATCCCCCGTACCTCTTGTTGTCATTGTCGTGATTGTTGTTACACTAACTGTGACTTTAAGTGAATAAACATTGATTGATGATGTATTTTGTAATAAGAGTTCATGAAGATCCACAATCCTCAGGCTGGATTTGAATGTGTCCCCTATCAAATTTGTGGTTGTAAAAAGGTTACAACATCTCTGATCCAGTATTACCTCTGCCTGTTTGTCCCATTGATCCGACGCCGACTGCTTTGCTTTCTTCAACTCAATGTGGGATTAACTGCTTAATGTCAATTAGGGCATAGGTCAGTTTTGATTACAGCTTGCCTGATCAATAGTAATTCAGTTTGCAGGTAAAAGATACAATTGTTTCTTGCACTCTCTCAGAAGCAAATTACAATTCCCGAGGACTCGGTTTGTTGCATGTTATGATCGATGATGTCCTTTGTGTGTGGTAAAAAATCTCTTTGATTTTTACCACTTCTGAACAGTGAAGTGAATTGATAAACTTTTATTTGACAGCTTTGTCCATTTTAACCTCTTGACCAGTGTTTCCCCAACTCGGTCCTCAGGACCCCAAGGGGTGCACGTTTTGTTTTTTTGCCCTAGCACTACCTATTTCATTGAAATAATCAACTACTCATCAAGCTTTGATTCTTTGAATACGCTGTGTAGTGTTAGGGCAAAAACCAAAAGGTGCATCCCGAGGACAGAGTTTTGGAAACGCTGCTCTAGGTGTAATTCTGTGCACTTGTGTGTGTAAAACTGAAAGCTTCTGACTGACTACTCTCAGTCTCACTTAACCTTGAACACATCAAGGACATCAAGCCATTGGATTACTTCATTGATTTACTGCTTAAAACCACATTATTGAAAGCCACGAAAGCCATCACTAAGACCTGAACATCAGGAAGTGTGCAATAGACTCCCAATGACATCCTCCTGGGGTAGTGTCTAAATGGTATAGTCATTATGATTTCCCAGAGGATTCGTTCCCACAAGCCCAGGCATATAGGGTGCCTCGGTCCTAGATTATTCTCTGACAGGGGAACATGTCAACCCTCCTCATTATCTCTTTGTCTCCTAGTTACATACCCCACCCCCACACTTCATCTCCTCCTAACCCCCACCCAGGGAATCCTCTCACTCACAACCCTGGAATGCAATCAACTAACTAGCACCTGTTCGTTAGCTACAGCACACTACACAATGCAGCTCAGTAACCCATTCGGTATAGTGATATACCCAGGGTATACAAAACATTAGAAACACCTTCCTAATATCGTATGTGTTGTTGTGTGTTGTTCGATGTTACTGCGCTGTTGGAGCTAAGAACACACGCGTTTCGCTACACCCACAATAACATCTGCTAAATATGTGTATGTGCCCAATAACATCTGCTAAATATGTGTATGTGCCCAATAACATCTGTTAAATATGTGTATGTGACCAATAACATCTGCTAAATATGTGTATGTGCCCAATAACATCTGCTAAATATGTGTATGTGCCAATAACATCTGCTAAATATGTGTATGTGACCAATAACATCTGTTAAATATGTGTATGTGCCCAATAACATCTGTTAAATATGTGTATGTGCCCAATAACATCTGCTAAATATGTGTATGTGCCAATAACATCTGCTAAATATGTGTATGTGCCAATAACATCTGCTAAATATGTGTATGTGCCAATAACATCTGCTAAATATGTGTATGTGCCAATAACATGTGCTAAATATGTGTATGTGACCAATAACATGTGCTAAATATGTGTATGTGACCAATAACATGTGCTAAATATGTGTATGCGACCAAAACCCAGCTGTGTTGCAGTTTGTGACACAAACTGGTGCGCCTGGCACCTACTACCGTATCCCGTTCAAAGGCACTTCAATCTTTTGTTTTTTCCCATTCAACCTCTGAGTGGCACACATACACAATCCATGTCTCAATTGTCTCTAGGCTTTAAAAAAAATCCTTCTTTAACCTGTCTCCTCCCCCTCATCTGCTCTGATTGAAGTGGATTTAACAAGTGACATCAATAAGGGATCATAGCTTTCACTTGCACACTGTCTGGGTTGGCGCCCCCCCCCCTTGGGTTGTGCCGTGGCGGAGGTCTTTGTGGGCTATACTCAGCCTTGTCTCAGGATGGTAAGTTGGTGGTTGAAGATATCCCTCTAGTGTTGTGGGGGCTGTGCTTTGGCAAAGTGGGTGGGGTTATATCCTTCCTGTTTGGCCCTGTCCGGGGGTGTCCTCGGATGGGGCCACAGTGTCTCCTGACCCCTCCTGTCTCAGCCTCCAGTATTTATGCTGCAGTAGTTTATGTGTCGGGGGGCTAGGGTCAGTTTGTTATATCTGGAGTACTTCTCCTGTCCTATTCGGTGTCCTGTGTGAATCTAAGTGTGCGTTCTCTAATTCTCTCCTTCTCTCTTTCTCTCTCTCGGAGGACCTGAGCCCTAGGACCATGCCCCAGGACTACCTGACATGATGACTCCTTGCTGTCCCCAGTCCACCTGGCTGTGCTGCTGCTCCAGTTTCAACTGACCTGAGCCATAGGACCATGCCCCAGGAATACCTGACATGATGACTCCTTGCTGTCCCCAGTCCACCTGACTGTGCTGCTGCTCCAGTTTCAACTATTCTGCCTTATTATAATTCGACCATGCTGGTCATTTATGAACATTTGAACATCTTGACCATGTTTTGTTATAATCTCCACCCGGCACAGCCAGAAGAGGACTGGCCACCCCACATAGCCTGGTTCCTCTCTAGGTTTCTTCCCAGGTTTTGGCCTTTCTAGGGAGTTTTTCCTAGCCACCGTGCTTCTACACCTGCATTGCTTGCTGTTTGGGGTTTTAGGCTGGGTTTCTGTACAGCACTTTGAGATATCAGCTGATGTACGAAGGGCTATATAAATAAATTTGATTTGATTTGATTTGATTTGACTTGGATGTCACCTTTCACCTGGTTCTTAATGTTTTGTATACTCTGTGGTACACTGGTAGTATATTTGTTCTACTAGTAGTACTTCAGCAATAGATTTGGTCATCTGAAATGCTGATAGTATAATACACAGAATTATAAAACTTCAAAGGGCTCATATAACTTTGCGTATGCCTCTGAACCATGAGCTGCTGTTCCTTTATGGTTGTAAAACACAAATGACAAGCCATGTATTTGTCATCTACACGTATATGAACATTTTGTAAATGATTATTTGAAGATTCACCCACTTTTTGTCTCGCATGGCAACACCCTGGGAAACCAATCTTTCATTGCGATGTCGCATTTCATAAGCTGCAATTCAATATTCATGACAGCGAGGCCACTATCTTCACGAGATGAATGAAGGGATGTGGAGGGAGCTGGAAGGTACAGTACCTCCGCTGTCTCCCCATATACTCTCTAAGTCTCTGTCATCTGGATGGGGGTTTCTTTTACTCACCGGAAGTGGCAAATGTCATATACCAGAGAAGACAGGCAGTGGTGACAGACAGACATTGTGCCAGGACATTCTAGTCTGCTTCTATAGCAAAGAATGCGAAACAGGACATGGCTCCATCCCACACTTAACATCAAATCCAGTTTGAGCATATGCTGCACCGCAGTAGAGGTGCATCATGGGTCCTAGAGGGGCAGACCTTTTCAATATGCTCTTAGCTGGCTGACATGCAGCCAATTGCAGAAATGGATAAGACGTTGGGGAGGACTATCGGGCTACATCCACGGCTGCGGACTCCATTCACCTTAATTGAATGTAATCCTGGGTAACCGTTTGTGAGCAGATTGCTTTGTAAGCTTGGACTGAATCAGCTTAAGAACTATAAACCCGTATCAGAACACTGACAGTTCTGTGAACTCCCTAAGTTGCAACCTGTCATCGAGCAATTCCCAGAAAGCCCCACTACCAAAGCAAAGGAAGGCAGATTGATTCGAACTGGGATGCATTTGAATTGGTGTATGAAAGAAGGGATCCGCTGAGATGGATGGATGTGAAGGATGAAAGTGCATCTCTGGGGCACGTTGTTCATTCATTTGAGTCAGAGGACAGTGCTGGTCCTGCTGGGTAATGCTTCAAATAGCCTTTAGTAACAATCCTCCCACCACTGCATCTTCCGAGGATGCTAACCCAGCATATGAACTGAACACGTTAGTAGAATCCTCAGTGGAGACTTCATAGACGTAAACGTGTGAGTTCAGTCAGATATTTTAGAGTGAGGGGGTTTAGAGTGGGGGGGGGGGGGGGGGGGGCCTTACGCACAGGAACGCTGACGGGAAGGTATGATTGCCTAGTGTTGTTTGTCACGAAAAAGCACGTGCTCGAGGATTGATAACGTGTGACAAGGTTGGCACCTCCCTCTTGGAGAATGAGAAGATTAGATATAGTAGCCCTCTCAACATGGGAGAAAACGTTTTGCAGAATACCGTAGATATTTCCATAGATATTAGATACCATAGATATGATCTGAAATATGCCAGTGCATTAAAGACAAAAGTGAAAAAGAGTGGTATTTTAGCACCCACTAGATATAGCAACAAAACACAGCAGCCTGCATTACCAACCCTGTGTTTTATCTGCCGATATAGCGTTAATTAAAGGAGTAACACACATGAGGCCAGATAAGGAAGATCCAGTATGATAAGCCAAAGTAGTATTGGAATATTGATCCCATTGTAAGTCACCTTGAATTAAAAAAAAGTATTTGCGCTGTCGTTTTATCCTAATATGTTTACCTGACTGCAGACTTTCATCAACAGTCCTGGGCTACCCAGCCAAACACACATTTAGTTACAGTACTTAGTTGGGGACTTTTATTTTGTAGTAAGGACTCTTAAAACCTGCCGAACTCTCACAAAAACAATCCAGAAAAGTCAGCAGGAGATGCTTCTTTGAGTAATTAAGGACAATTAAGGGAAGGTAAGGTGCATCCTTAAATGTGGGTCTGCTCACACACATCCACTCCCCTCCCTCCCAGTCTGCATGTATTGTGAGCCCACTCTGCAGTGCTTGCTAGTGGTAAAGTTGTTGCTGCGGTGGTCAGTATGTCCTCTCCTACCCAGGGGTATCAGGATAATGAGGACATGTTTTCTGGGGTGGGATGGCTTGGTTTGACACATTCTCTTTTCCCCATTCCTCCAGGGCTTGAATACAGAGTCACACACGACGGCAACAGCAACTGCAATGCAACGAGTCTGAGAATATGCTGTTCCTCTGCTGTGGCAAGGAGAGGAATGGCTTCCAGGAAAAGCCAGATTACAGCACAGGCGGTTGTTGTTCCGTAGTTGGGGAGGATGGGCTCTTAGTAATAGCTGGGATGGATGTAAATGGAATGCTGTCGAACACTTCAAACGCATGGTTTCCATGTGTTGGACGCCACTCCATTCACTCCGTTCCAGCCTCATGTGACGTACAGGCATTTGTTTTGTTCTTGAATTAACAAGGCCATTTCTAGGGTGAAAGAAGGAAGGAGGGAGGGAGGGATGGAAGAAGGATGGAGAGGGAGAAAGGGAGGGAAAGAGACAGACAGACAGACAGACAGACAGACAGACAGACAGACAGAGAGAGAAAGAGAGAGAGAGAGAGAGAGCGAGGGGGGAGACGAGGTCAGGCTCAAAGAGAATGAATGCTGACTGTCCCTCCCTTCTGCCTACTGCGGGCAGCTAACAAACAAAGAGCTTAAAGGGGTTCATTTTTCCTTCACAAAAATAGATGGTGGTGTATGCGCTTAAACAATCTCTTTTCAAATGTGCTGTTGGTGTGGGAAAATCACAGCTCTGTCTCTAGGCTGGGCCAGCGTGGGGCTGATTTGTAGCGTGTGGTATCTTCTCTCCTTCCTCTGGTTGTCAAACGCCACAATGAGCTCAACACACTGAGTCCCAATACCAAAGCTGATACTAAACTCTATATTACTAGGCAAGCATACTATATTTGCCATCTGTTATTTCATAGCGTTACGTTGGAATCGATATTTGGACACACAGCGTGTTTTCATCACTTAAACAACCAGAGTGGCCGCAATGTAATCTGGGACCTCATTGACTGGACGATGTCGCCCAGATGAGAGACCTAATTGGCTCCCGCTGGTCAGACAAAATAGCCTATCAAATGATTGTATTGTGCTCCTCCTGAAGAAGAAATCCCCTGGAGATGAAAGGACTATTAGAGTGATCAGACAGTGTTTGATCAGTAGAAATACACTGAGTGTACAAAACATTAGGAACACCTTATTGAGTTGTACTCCATTTTGCCCTCAGAACAGCCTTAATTAGTTGGACACCTCTACAAGGTGTCGAAAGCGCTCCACAGGGATGCTGGCCCATGTTGACTCCAATGCTTCCCACAGTTGTGTCAAGTTGGCTGGATGTCCTTTGGGAGGTGGACCACACTTCATGCACCTGGGAAACAGCTGAGTGTTGAAAAACTCAGCAGGGTTGCAGTTCCTGACACACTCAAACCGCTGTGCCTGGCACCTACTACCATACCCTGTTCAAAGGCATTTACATCTTTTGTCTTGCCCATCCACCCTCTGAATGGCACACATACACAATCCATGTCTCAATCTGTCTCAAGGCTTAAAAAAAATCCTTCTTTAACCTGTCTCCTCTCCTTCATCTACACTGATTGAAGTGGATTCAACAACTGACATCAATAAGGGATCATAGCTTTCACCTGGATTCACCTGGTCAGTCTATGTCATGGAAAGGTGCTCTTAATGCTTTGTCCACTCAGTGTACGCAAACATTGTTAGTGGAAAATTGAAGGATGGATGATGGAGGAAGAGCAAATTGTCATACTGTATCCTGATTTTCAGACATGAGGAGTTGCTGACTGACGCAAAATTAACAACGTGTCCATCTCTGTGGCATAGTCCTGTTCTATTCTGAGACCTGGTACAGTGAGTGACCTCTGGCCGACATTTGTGTCCGACACAAAGACACTTCCTGTCTCATCCCTAAAAAAAGAAAGTTTCCCTGGAGAGGCCGGGTCGGCCTGGAAATCCCTCTTTTCTTTTTTCCTCACTCTCTTTTTCACTTTTTCTTTGCTATATTAGGAATGCGAGCTGAATGACCCTGTCCTTCATTTTAGGGTCAGTGGAGGCGCTGTGTAACAGATGTAATTCACAGCGAATGAAGGAATGTATTTGGTCATTCTTGTCTTATAGCAATAGTAGAATTAGGGTCAGGTCTATTATTGGATTTTTTTCGCAAGTCAGTAGACAAAAATATTGTATTGCACGCTAGAATTGTAAACGCTTAGTATCGGTTTTGTTTGTGATTCAGTGACCGGCAATAATTTCTTAAATGCAAGAAGCTTTCTCACTCACACACACACACGCACACACGCACACACACACACACACACACACACACACACACACACACACACGCACACGCACACGCACACGCACACGCACGCGCACACACACGCACACGCAAACGCACACAAACACAAACACACTACCCCACCAACACACACCCTGTGAAGGCCCTCAGACTGTCATTGTCAGGGCTGTTGATCCCAGGTGGTGCGTCAGTGTCTCTATCTATTGTGGAAATGAGGATCTGAGTAGGATCTTACTAAAAGCCAGTCATCACTCGTAGATGTACTTCTCTGTCCTTTAAAGCTCTCGCCGGACTCTCCTCTCTCACCACATACTCAAACTCTATAGGCCCCTGGGTGGGGTGTTTAAAAAGACACAATGCAGCATTGATGAAGGTTTGTGTTGTGGAGCTTGGGGGATGTTGCCATGGTGATGCCAACTCAAAGAACTTGGTCTCTGTGTGTCTCTCTGTGTTGCAGGATATAATTGGCAGCCAGTGTTCTCAAGATAGAACCACACAAAACGACAACAGAATGGGCAGTAATAATGAATGTGTGTGAGGTGGCTATGTCATGAACACATATTTTAATTCATGTTTAATTGTGATTATGAAAGGCCTGTTGAACATAAAGGGTATTTAGAAGCAGATGTCGGCATCTGGGAGAAGAATCCAGATGGAATCCAGTGGGTTTCTATATTAATAAATGATCAAGACACTTAAATGAGTCAAAAATACTTTACACCAAGATCTGCGCAGAGGATTTGAATGAGAATCTGAAAATGTGAGATGGGGTGTTGAAAAATAATATCTCCTTGTACAAATAACAATTTATAATTAGAACACAACGTCTGCGTTTAAACAGGAAGCCCAATTGTACCCTAGTACTTTATATATTCCTGTTGATACCTCAACACTAATACAATTCAGCATGTTTTATTAAGTCAATATACAGTACATCAAAGTGTGCCCACCCTCGTCCTACTTGATAATGACATGAGGTTTTATGTAGGCTAGATTTGATAGACTCTGCATTCTACTGTTACACTTCTCTCAGACCTGCAGTGAACCTGATAGATAGACCCCGATGGCTAAATAATTTAGTAACCTCTCCCTCTGACTTACTGGGAATGTGGATTTTCACACACTCACAAACTCTGAGATTTGGACAAACTCACACTGAGATAGGAACTCTTTCTCAAGTACATATACACGGTATCAAACACATCAAAGATATGGAAACTGCTTCATTTATTCCATTCAGCCATTACAATGAGCCCATCCTCCGATAGGTCCTAACACCAGCCTCCTCTGACACACACACACACACACACACACACACACACACACACACACACACACACACACACACACACACACACACACACACACACACACACACGCACACACACACACACACACACACACACACACTGAATAAGGTTGCGTTCCCCTGCTCAGACATGGCATGCAACCAATGGTTGCATGCCATGTCATCGACTGACAGATTGCTATAACGTATGATGTGGTTAGCTGATACAGAAATACTTATCCAGGTGTTGTGAGCCGTAAGCAATGCCTGATCAGAGGAACCCGCCCATAATCTGCTGAGTTACTGGCCCAGTATTAAGACCTCCTCCCTCTTCTTCCTCCCGCAATCCTCACCTCTCTCCACCACTCATTCTGCAGTTGGCCTCCGTGTGCCTGTACGTATGCAAAGCAGGTGTGCCTTCAGTGGTAACCCCTAGCAACTGAGGCATATACTTACTTAGAACATCAACGTCACTGATGTCATGGACAACTAAAATATGTTTGTACCTCCTTGGTGGAGTACATGGGAAACAGATTCAGATGCCATGTGGTGTGATTACAGTAATATTACAATAATATGGGCATAGGGATGCCAATCATGCTGTACCAGTCTGGCTCACTTCCACAGTGATGAGAATATACAGGATGGAATGATGTTCCAAGCTGTTTGAGTTAAGCTTACACAGATGATACTGTGCATTACAGGGTGTTCAGTATTCTGTATTCTGCTTGTACTGGGGAAGCCATATGTTCAGTGGGTGAAAAGGTGTTTGTCCAAATTGGTCAGACATTATAACATCACAATACATAGTCTACAACACATTTGGCTACATAATCACTCAATTATCCATTTATAGGAAGAAGTGTGCCTCTTGACTTAAGTCTTAAGTCATCCTTAAAGCATTCTTGGCCATCTTGAAGGCAGCTGTTGCCCTTTTTATCCGAAGTGCATCTGTATGGAGGCTATTCACCGTTCCCTCATGACGAAACAAAACAACACATACCACTGTGGGGTTTCTCAGTTCCAGGTCATTGGTCGCCAAACTAGGATCATAGACTGTGAGGATGAGAGTGTGTGTGTGTGTGTGTGTGTGTGTGTGTGTGTGTGTGTAGGGGGGGGGGGGGGGGGGGGGATTCTGTCTGGTTTGTTAGCTTAAGGCTACAACAGGTTTTAACTGTTATACTGTGGTGTGATTTTTTTTAACATGATGTAGTACCCACAAAACACCAGTCTCAACGTCAACAGTGAAGAGGCGACCTTCTAGGCAGAGTTCCTCTGTCCAGTTTCTGTGTTCTATTGCCCATCTCTAATCTTTTATTTTTATTCACCAGTCTGAGATATGGCTTTTTCTTTGCAAATCTGCCTAGAAGGCCAGAATCCCGGAGTTTGGGGAGCACTTTTGGCTCATGAATGCTACTTTCAAACCTACTGGCTGAAATTATACAAAAGTTCAACAGTAGATCTTTCATGTGTAGAATTATGTTTAAATCTTTTTTTTTTTTTTTACTTTCCCACAATATTGGCAAGAATTGACAAAAAAGAATCATACATTCTCTGAATATTCTGAGAACCGCTTAATTAAGTCAAACCATTTTTTGAGAACGTTCCCAGCATATTGTAAGAATATGACATTAAATAGAAGCACATGGGAACTTTTGTGTGGAATTTTCTGCGGAAGTACTGAAATTCCAGCAGAAAAATGCTGCTTTTTTTTTACATTCTCTGAACAATTTGAGAACATTAACAAAAATGTAATTAAATGTAACCATGTTTGAACTTTTAGCAAGCATTCTGTTAAAGCCATGAAATCCCCATGTGATGACAATGTTCCAACGCCAAGCAACTATCCCGTACCATTCCCAAAAAGTTGAGGGAATGTAGTGTGCAAAATAATTATAGGACAATCATGCGCTCAACAAGCTCCAAGGAACATATGGTTCTCAGATGGTTATGTGCTTGCTGGGAAGAGATATTTTTTTTATCCACCTCTGCACTGCCATGATGATGTCATGGCAACACATTAGTAATTGCTTGTAAGTAGTGCCCCCTATTGGATTTCTATATCAGTACACAACTGAAATGTGGCAAGTATTACTGTTCCGAGTTTCAAGTTTTAATGTCACATGCAAAAGAGTGAAATGCCTTTCTTGCAAACTCAGAACCCAACAATGCAATAATCAATAACTATGTATTACTAGAAAGAAACGGGAAATAAGAATAAGACATTTGAAATCACAATAAAGTCCGTAAGCATTCTATACACAGGAAACTTTTAGAAAGTAATTCCA
This sequence comes from Oncorhynchus clarkii lewisi, assembly GCF_045791955.1. Taxonomy (NCBI): domain Eukaryota; kingdom Metazoa; phylum Chordata; class Actinopteri; order Salmoniformes; family Salmonidae; genus Oncorhynchus; species Oncorhynchus clarkii. The sequence goes on along the minus strand of NC_092171.1, from coordinate 9,819,033 downwards.
ATACCATATTTACATGTGCAGGGATACTGGAGTGATGGAGGTAGATATGTATAGAGGTAAGGGGACAGGGATACTGGACTGATGGAGGTAGATATGTATAGGGATAAGCAGACTAGACAACAGGATATACAGTAGCATCATGTTAAATAGAAATATTAAGTCTCACAATTTGCTTAGCGCTCAAGCTACATTGCAATATGCATTATTGTGAAACTACCCTTTGCCAAGTTGAATGAAAAATAACTACACTATACCAATGAGGATCTCACTATGACAGATTTTCGTTGTCTTAAGATATTAAGAGAAGAATGAACCTGGAGACCACTTAAAATCCTCCCGTCTACTTGCAACTCCATCATGCCTGTCAGAACACCACAGTCAAGGGGATTTTTCTCTGCTCATCTCAGTGGAGAAAACTGTGTCATGGCAACTGGCGTGCTGCTACAAATTAGTGTGTCTCATAGGGCTGTGTCCAGAGGAAGGGGGGTGCAGTCTGTATAAGCAGCATGACATACTTCCTTGTCAAATGTCAATCATTCCTGTTGCTGTCAGTTGGACATGTATCCACTAGTACAGAGGAAAGTGGAGAAATACATAATTCATAGATTATAATTAAGGTCGTAATTGCCTTTTAATATGTCATTTCTAAGTAACCCACATACCTGGTCATTTCTGTATCATAAAACTACGTGATACCAGAGAGTCTGAGTATCTTAAATACCCATATCACCTTGTCAGCCAAAAATAATAGTTCAGATTACATACAATTCATCAGAAACAAATTTGTGATAACCCCGTTGGACGATATTGTTGTTTTCAGTGAGGGTCCAATTATAAACACTTACACAGATTATGGGGAGAGCATCACTGGGCAGAATGCAATTTAATTATGGTATATAAGGTGAATGTGCCATATGTGATGTGCAATGCAGGCATATTTGTCTGCATTGTTGCAATGTATTGATTTGGGGTTTTATTGTCTAAAAATTGCCACCAGATGGAAATCACGCACTGAATATGTAGTTTACACTCAAATAAAGCAGTAGCAGTTGAAATGTTCAATTTAGCGTGATTTCATCCTGGATACGAAACAGATTGCAAATATGTAAATGAAACCAGTTTTGGCAGGTAATAGTTTCATATGGTCATCCAGAAATTCAACCAAGCTCAATGGGACAACAACAGAGGGGAAGATACACAGTAAAAACATTTCCCTGATACTGTAACACTGTAACAGACATTTTAATAATGTTTGTGAAATTGTTCTGCTGAACGTTCATCCTTACGGCAAAAAAATTGAACGCTGTACTCAAAACAACTCAAGCCTCGGAAATGTCACACTTGGAAACTCTTCATAGAAAAATTAGCCGCTTTCAAGACAACTACGGAACTTCCAAGTAGTCTTGAAAGGATCAATGAACTCCGAGTTTCATGCTTGGAAAGTATCGGAATAAACCAATAAGAAGCTCTATGCAGAAATCGTTCGCATATAGAGGTGTCTTGATAGCACAATTTCTCTTCTTCTTCTTCTGGGTTTGACGGCGGTTGGTATCCAATATGTTGCATCATCGACCCCAACTGGACTATAATATACATCCATCATACTTTTTGTTAGAAAAAGGGGAAAAGGATAAAAACGAAAAACATGCATATTCTCTTCTCCAAAGTGGAATGCCACATATGTGCATGCGGAGGAGTCCACGTGAGATATCGACAGCATTTGATTCGTTTGGGGGGAAATAAATGTACATCATCGTTTCTGCTCCATCCACATAAATCTGATTGGTCACTTAAAAACACTTTCCCCACACCATAGGCCCAGGGATGTCATGGGAGGTGCTGGGAATATATCCCTCCGCCCACACTGTCTTTGTTGTCGTTGGTACTGTGGCTTTTGGTGGCGTTGTAACGCAGAAGACGACCATCTAGCCTGGTACCCCTTTCGCAGTAGCAAAAGCACTTTCTCAGCGGAGGAGAGTGAATCTGCGACGGCTAAGGGGAGCACGGATTCACGGACCTTAATCATGGCTACCGAAACGACATCGTCCTGTACTGGCTCCAATTTACTGCAGCCCATAAGCGAGATAATCAATCTTCCGCTAGACCAGGTAAAAGTGGTGAATTTTAAATAGGTTTCTCCTTGCCATTGACTTGTTACTGTAGGATGCATTTTTTCTGAAGGAAGTGGCGAGCTTCGCTACGTTGTAGCTAGCCCTTGGATCAGAATGCCGTCTGGTTTTCGAGAGCTACATTGTAGCCTGCACGCTGAAATAACCTGATTGAATGCTGTCTTAATCAGAAAGTCAGAGACTTAATTCACCGGAGACTGTTGCAGAATTGGTTAGCTTTACCTCGCGCATTACTGAATGTTTTGGATTGTCAACTGTATAATAATGTTACATAGGCCTTGCTTATTGGAAAGTTACATTAATTCAACACTATTTCCAGTTTGGCTGCGTCAGTGTTGCAAAACTTGTAGCTTAACCACTCAATTTTTTTTGTCAAGCAGACACAGCTGGTCTACAAATGAAAAATCCTCTCAAGCCCGAGTAGGCCTGATTCGTCATCCATTTAATCAATTAAATTGATACAATGTCTCCTGGCTAATCGCTTCTCATTTTAATGCGATTAGACTACCACCGTTCGTGTCAAAATGCTGACGTAGCCCACCAATTGTGTAACAAGGTGTGGTCCATTGATAACTATTGCAATATGGGCCAATCAATCAAACAATATGAGTAGTTGTTTTGACGTTGTACTCAAACAAACGCACACACTAACAGCGGGCCTCACTGCTCCTTGATGGTGCTGCTTGCTCGTCAGTTTTTTTCAGCAAACTTAACATGTGTAAATAGTTGTATGAACATACGATTAAGCAACTGAGACATATAAACTGAACAAGTTCCACAGACATGTGAATAGCAAATGGAATAATGTGTCCCTGAACAAGGGGGGGGGGGGGGGGGTCAAAATCAAAAGGAACAGTCAGTATCTGGTGTGGCCACCAGCTGCATTAAGTACTGCAGTGCATCTCCTCCTTTTGGACTGCACCAGATTTGACAGTTCTTACTGTGAGATGTTACCCCACTCTTCCACCAAGGCACCTGTAAGTTCCCGGACATTTTGGGGGGAATGGCCTTTGCCCTCACCCTCTGATCCAACAGGTCCCAGACGTGCTCAATGGGATTGTGATCTGGGCTCTTCGTTGGCCATGGCAGAACACTGACATTCCTGTCCTGCAGGAAATCACGCACAGAACAAGCAGTATGGTTGGTGGCATTGTCATGCTGGAGGGTCATGTCAGGATGAGCCTGCAGAAAGGGTACCACATGAGGGAGGAGGATGTCTTCCCTGTAACGCACAGCGTTGAGATTGCCTGCAATGACAACAAGCTCAGTCCGAAGATGCTGTGACACACCGCCCCAGTCCATAACGGACCCTCCTCCTCCAAATCGATCCCGCTCCAGAGTACAGGCCTCGGAGTAACGCTCATTCCTTTGATGATAAACTTGAATCCAACCATCACCCCTGGTGAGACAAAACTGTGACTCGTCAGTGAAGAGCACTTTTTACCAGTTCTGTCTGGTCCAGCGACAGTGGGTTTGTGCCCATAGGCGACGTTGTTGCCGGTGATGTCAGGTGAGGACCTGCCTTACAACAGGCCTACAAGCCCTCAGTCCAGCATCTTTCAGCCTATTGAGGACAGTCTGAGCACTGATGGAGGGATTGTGTGTTTCTGGTGTAACTCGGGCAGTTGTTGTTGCCGTCATGTACCTGTCCCGCAGGTGTGCTGTTCAGATGTACCAATCCAGTGCAGGTGTTGTTACACGTGGTCTGCCACTATGAGGACGATCAGCTGTCTGTCATGTCTCCCTGTAGCGCTGTCTTAGGCGTCTCACAGTACAGACATTGCAATTTATTTCACTGGCCACATCTGCAGTCCTCACGCCTCCTTGCAGCATAACTAAGGCATGTTCATGCAGATGAGCAGGGACCCTGGGCATCTTTCTTTTGGTGTTTTTCAGAGTCAGTAGAGTCGGATCCTAAGTTTTCATAACTGTGACCTTAATTGCCTACCTTCTGTAAGCTGTTAGTGTCTTAACGACCGTTACACAGGTGCATGTTCTATTATTGTTTATGGTTCATTGAACAAACATGGGAAACAGTGTTTAAACCCTTTAGCCTGCTGGATAAATTGTAAGCGGTCACTAGGTAATAACTGCTTCAGAACCCATCCACCTGAAAAAATAACACCACGTTGGTCCCTCCAAACAGCACCCTCTTGTTTCTAATGGTCAGCTTTCATCTGTTACATTTCTGTATTGTAGCACATTTTATGTTTGGATGGGGACAGTAAAACCAATTTTGTTTCAAAGCTCAATATGAACACTTGTCGTGTCCTGTCGCTATCACTGAAATTGTCCTCTGCAACGGAGCAGCTGTGGGAAAATGGATTTTGTCTCACTCTCTTTTTCGCAGCTGTTTCGTCCATTTTGACACACTGCTTGTTTGCTCTCTGCTTTTTATACCACCTCTGGTGGAAAGTTCGATGGACGTTTTCGCAACCACCTGCATTTCATGGAGCCCGTATATTCTTTCTTGTCTCTAATCTCTTTGGGATAGCACATTTACAAATGAGGAGACAAGTTTTCTGCTCACACTTTAATTTTTTTTTTTTTTTAAACCTCAGTCCCACTCACCAGGGAGAAAAAGGCTACCTTAGTGACTCATTCTGACATTCCCTATGGAACTACAGGGAGCTTTGTCCTGGCCTAGTTAAAAGCCTTCAGGTCGTGGGAGTTTACCTGGAAAGAGCATGAGTGGAATCTGCCAACAGATTGTCCATTAGGTGAAGAGAGTTTGGCCATTACAGTTTCAACCAAAAGGCAAGACCACATCATGAAATGGAATACAGGGAGGAACATGGTGTCCTTCTCTAAAGTTGGTAATTCTCCACATTTAAAAATGTCACCTTTTTATTTAACTAGGCAGAACAATTTTTTATTTATTTACAATGACGGCCTAGGAACACTGGGTTAACTGCCTTGTTCAGGGGCAGAACGACAGATTTTTTTTATTTTATTATTTTGTATTATTTTTTAATCTTTGGGATTCGATCCAGCAACCTTTCAGTTACTTGCCCAACGCTCTAACCACTAAGCTACCTGCTGCCCCAAAACCCTATGACTGGTGGTTTATATTACCTCAGATGTCTAAGGCCCAAAAATTCATAGTCTCTTGATCTACTACTCCCTCCTGCATGTGCAGACAGGAATGTTCCTCAAATTGCTCCCTCAGTTTCAGCCTCACACGGTTAGTATTCAGGTGGTAGCTATGAAAACGGAAAGCTTGACAACTATGGCTCATTGCCTCCTCTTTGAGACGTTGCTTTGTGGCCCATGTTTTCTACTTAACCTAACTTGCATAATGGAGTTGGGTGTGGCAGTGTGATGCCTGTAAGTGCCAGTCACCACCCTGAATATAGCCTTGCATGCCCTCATGGGTAGGGAAAAAGGAGAGGTTTGTACTTGCGTGCCTGTGCACATGTATGGGCACTATGTTCCCCATGGGACTGGGCACCGGGCTGGCCTGTGGTGGGTCTATAATGGGAGTACTGTTCTCTTGGTGTAGACCTACTGTGATATTGTCCCTCCACATGCACTGCCTCGCCCCTTCTTTTCTTCTGTTCACACCTTTCACTCACACTGTGGTGGGGGCACTCCCAGTGAAGGTTTTGGAACCTTTCGTTGTGAACATCAGGGAAGTGTAATCATGACACATTCAGTTCAGAAGTGGCAGAGAATGCTCCGTGTCAGTTGACTATCATACAGCAAAGTGCATAGAGCTGCCATAATTGTTAACACAACAGCTTTTGTTATAGTAAATAAAAAATAAAAAAATCTTTATCAACCCTTCCATGTATGATGGAACATGATTGTTGAAAGTAGTGGAAAATGTGGACCCTGAAGTCCTTAACCACAGTACAAGGCCAGACTTAAAGGCTTTTGTTAGCTCTCATATTACTCTGCCCAGCCTATTGTTGTTCAAAGCCTCAGCAGAACGTCAACGCTCCAAGGCAGTGCTTTACTCTTAAGACTTCATAGCATATCAATGCTCAGCCTGAACTTGAAGCCGCAACCATACTTTTCTTCTGCAGCAAAGCACGCAATGTACCAGTGATGCTTCATATTGTATGTTGCTGCTGTGCTTGTCATGGGCCTACTGTGTTGTCACTTCCCTCTGGTTTGTACAGTAATTGAGGAAGGATGGTTGCAAGTCCCTTAGCCACCTAGTGATTGCTCTGGCAGTGCAAGGCTGAACTCTGATTTCTCAGTGGAGGCCCATTCCCTTCCCCTCTCTCTAATTGGTGCACCTCAAGGGAGTGTATTTGTTACAATGTTTTTTTTTTTTTGGCTGCTTACTTGCTGCATACGTACCCAAGCACAATGATGAACCAGTGTTATTTCTTCAGGCATATGGCTAGTGTTGGTCATAACAAAAGAGCTTTACAGTCTTTAGAAGTTAGATTGTCTAACTAATAGCCCAAATCTTAACCTCTACGGGATAGGTGCCCTCCACCCACGTCCACGGAACGGTTGAGCTAATGTAGGCTAATGTGATTAGCATGAGGTTATAAGTAACGAGAATTTCCCAGGACATAGACATATCTGATATGGGCAGGAAGCTTACATTCTTGTTGATCTAACTGCACGGTCCAATTTACAGTAGCTATTACAGTGAAATAATACTATGCTATTGTTTGAGGAGAGTGCACAGTTATGAACTTGAAAATGTATTAATAAACCAATTAGGCACATTTGGGTAGTCTTGATAACAATTTATACAAATGCAATGGTTCATTGAATCAGTCTAAAACTTTGCACATACACTGCCCTCTAGTGACCAATCTAAATTGTGCATAACCTGGAATAGTACATTATGGCTTTTCTTGCATGATGGAGCAGCTCTAATGTGTTATTCTCCTACATTTATTTCACATTTCCACAAACGTCAGTGTTTCCTTTCAAATGGTATCAAGAATATGCATATCCTTGCGTCGGGTCCTGAGCTACAGGCAGTTAGATTTGGGTATGTCATTTTAGACGAAAAAGGGATCGATCCCTTTTTAACATGGTTTAACTCTTGTCCCAGGACCTGCATTCATTTGGTTTAGTTCTAATATTGAATTAGTGTTCACTAGAAGCTTAACCTCTTTAGGGTATGTGGGACTTCGCTTTATGGCGAAAGCATACCTTACAATTATTTGAGAACATAGCCCAGCAGACAAATCATTACAAACCGTAACCAGCCAAGTAGAGTTACACAAGTCAGAAATCGAGAAAATTAATCACTTACCTTTGCTGATCTTCATATGTTTGCACTCAAGACGTGCATTTATTCAATAAATGTTCCTTTTTTGTTTGATTTAAAGTATCTTTTTATATCTGAAAACGCAAACAAAACTGAGGTTTTCTTCAGTAATCCACAGGCTCAAACGCAGACAAAAAAAAATCCAAATTGTGTCCGTAAAGTTCATAGAAACATGTCAAATGATGTTTATATTCAAACCTCAGGTTGTTTTTAGCCTACAGTGCATTGCGAAAGTATTTGGCCCCCTTGAACTTTGCGACCTTTTGCCACATTTCAGGCTTCAAACAAAGATATAAAACTGCATTTTTTTGTGAAGAATCAACAAGTGGGACACAATCATGAAGTGGAATGACATTTATTGGATATTTCAAACTTTTTGAACAAATCAAAAACTGAAAAATTGGGCGTGCAAAATTATTCAGCCCCTTTACTTTCAGTGCAGCAAACTCTCTCCAGAAGTTCAGTGAGGATCTCTGAATGATCCAATGTTGACCTAAATGACTAATGATGATAAATACAATCCACCTGTGTGTAATCAAGTCTTCGTATAAATGCACCTGCACTGTGATAGTCTCAGAGGTCCGTTAAAAGCGCAGAGAGCATCATGAAGAACAAGGAACACACCAGGCAGGTCCGAGATACTGTTGTGAAGAAGTTTAAAGCCGGATTTGGATACAAAAATATTTCCCAAGATTTAAACATCCCAAGGAGCACTGTGCAAGCGATAATATTGAAATGGAAGGAGTATCAGACCACTGCAAATCTACCAAGACCTGGCCGTCCCTCTAAACTTTCAGCTCATACAAGGAGAAGACTGATCAGAGATGCAGCCAAGAGGCCCATGATCACTCTGGATGAGGTGGGAGACTCCAACAAGACAATGATCCAAAACACAAAGCAAAATCTACAATGGAATGGTTCAAAAATAAACATATCTAGGTGTTAGAATGGCCAATCGAGAATCTGTGGAAAGAACTGAAAACTGCTGTTCACAAATGCTCTCCATCCAACCTCACTGAGCTCGAGCTGTTTTGCAAGGAGGAATGGGAAAACATTTCAGTCTCTCGATGTGCAAAACTGATAGAGACATACCCCAAGCGACTTACAGCTGTAATCGCAGCAAAAGGTGGCGCTACAAAGTATTAACTTAAGGGGGCTGAATAATTTTGCACGCCCAATTTTTCAGTTTTTGATTTGTTAAAAAAGTTTGAAATATCCAATAAATGTCGTTCCACTTCATGATTGTGTCCCACTTGTTGTTGATTCTTCACAAAAAAATACAGTTTTATATCTTTATGTTTGAAGCCTGACATGTGGCAAAAGGTCGCAAAGTTCAAGGGGGCCGAATACTTTCGCAATGCACAGTAGATAATCGATAATACTTCAACCGGACAATAACGTCGTCAATATAAAAAGTAAACAAGAAAGGCACTCCCTCTGGCCGCGCGCATGAAAAAGCTCTGACACAGCAGGGTCCACTCATTCAGACTGCTCTTACTCCCATTTTTCAGAATACAAGCCTGAAACAATTTCTAAAGACTGTTGACATCTAGTGGAAGGCATAAGGACTCAAATTGCAGTTACAAGTCAATGGATACTGTAATGGCATTGAAAACAACAAAAATCAAAAAAATCCTACTTCCTGAATGGATTTTTCTCTGGTTTTCGCCTGCCAAATCAGTTCTGTTATACCCAGACATTTTTTAACAGTTTTGGGAATTTTAGAGTTTTCTATCCAAATCTACTAATTATATTCTTATCCCATCTTCTGGGCCTTAGTAGAAGGCAGTTTAATTTGGGCATGCTTTTCATCCAAAATTCCAAATGCTGCCCCTACCCTAGAGAAGTTAAACACTATCAACTGTTAATTTGGGGTGTATTTACATGTTCAGTAAATCAATGCAAACTTTGTAGAACTACAAAAAGGAGCAGGCACCTCCCTCCAAACTCTCTCAGTATTACATTATCCCAACATTTCTCAGTATTACTGGTCATTACTCCAAACCCTCTGGATTTCTGGTCACTACTCCAAAGGCCAATCACTCTTTTTACTCTGAACAAATCTCATATCGCTCTCAGAGCAGTCAGATTTGGCTCAAATGAGCTGTATTGATCAGATTTGGGCCCATTACGTAAGAGGGAGAATTTTTGATCTTGTGTCGGAACTCATTGGTCGGTGCTTGTTTCCTGACTTGGTGATTCTGCTTATATGCTACCTATTTATGAAAGGTCGAACTAACCAGAAAAGCTGACTGGATGTTCTCCAGCTAGAGTAACTTTTTCATTCAGGCCTAGATTTAGACTAGTCTTAGTGCCTTTTTAGTCAACTCTCATCAGAAAAGAAACTGTTTTGCTGTGATAACTGTGGATTAACATGACCTACATTATATGAACTTAGTGGTTTGTTTATTCCTTCCACCATTATGTAGCTCAACAACCTGGTTTCAGAGCATTTTGTATTATTCTGTACATAAATCCGAGACACTCCATTTAGTATGCTATGTGTTAATGTGAGGATGTCCATCACTCATTTCGTATGCAATGTTACGAATTACAATTTGCAAAATATGATCTGTTAAGAATTCTAGCTAGGTGGCTAAAGCTAGCTAGGTTAGGAGTTAAGGTTAGGGTTAGGTTTCCCAAATCAAAGTTTGTCACCTGTGCCGAATACAACAGGTGTAGACCTTACAGTGAAATTCTTACTTACAGTCACTAACCAACAGTGCAATCTTTAAGTTAAAGGTGAACAATAGATGAGTAAAAAAATGAAAATAGTCCGGGTAGCCATTTGATTACCTGTTCAGGAGTCTTAAGGATAAAAGCTGTTGAGAAGACTTTTGGTCCTAGTCTTGGCGCTCTGGTACCGCTTGCCATGCGGCAGTAGAGAGAACTCTCTATGGCTGGGGTATTTGACAGTTTTTAGGGCCTTCCTCTGACACCGCCTGTAAAGAGGTCCAGGATGGCGGGCAGCTTAGCCCCGGTGATGTACTGGGCCGTACGCACTACCCTCTGTAGTGCCTTGCGGTCAGAGGACGAGCAGTTGCTGTACCAGGCAGTGATGGAACCGGTCAGGATGCTCTCGATGTTGCAGCTGTAGAACCTTTTGAAGATCTCAGGACCCATGCCAAATCTTTTCAGTCTCCTGAGGGGGAATAGGCTTTGTCGTGCCCTCTTCACGACTGTCTTGGTGTGTTTGGACCATTCTAGTTTGTTGTTGTGGACACCAAGGAACTTGAAGCTCTCAACCTGCTCCACTCCCCGTCCATGAGAGTGGGGGCGTGCTCGGTCCTCCTTTTCCTGTAGTCCACAATCCTCTCCTTTGTCTTGGTTACGTTGAGGGAAAGGTTGTTCTTTATTTATTTATTTTTTTACCTCCCTTTTTCTCCCCAATTTCGTGGTATCCAATTGTTAGTAGTTACTATCTTGTCTCATCACTGCAACTCTTGTATGGGCTCGGGAGAGATGAAGGTCGAAAGTCATGCGTCCTCCGAAACACAACCCAACCAAGCTGCACTGCTTGACACAGCGCGCATCCAGCCCGGAAGCCAGCCGCACCAATGTGTCCGAGGAAACACTGTGCACCTGGCGACCTGGTTAGCGTGCACTGCGCCCGACCCACCACAGGAGGAAACGGGTACAAAAGTATCTATCCACAGTAAAAGGAGTCCTTTATCGACATAACCTGAAACTCCGCTCAGCAAGGAAGAAGCCAGTGCTTCAAATTGCCATAAAAAGCCAGACTACAGTTTGCAACTGCACATGGGCACAAAGATCATACTTTTTGGAGAAATGTCCTCTGGTCTGATGAAACAAAAATAGAACTGTTTGACCATAATGACCATCAGTCAGGAGGGACTGGCGCACCTCACAAAATGGATTGCATCATGAGGGAGGAATATTATGTGGATATATTGAAGCAACATCTCAAGACATAAGTCAGGAAGTTAAAGCTTGGTTGCAAGCTGGGTCTTTCAAATGGACAATGACCCCAAGCATACTTCCAAAATTGTGGCAAAATGGCTTAAGGACAACAAAGTCAAGGTATTGGAGTGGCCATCACAAAGCCCTGACCTCAATCCTATAGGAAATTTGTGGGCAGAACTGAAAAAGTGTGTGTGAACAAGGAGGCCTACAAAACCTGACCCAGTTACACCAGCACCATCAGGAGGAATGGGCCAAAATTCACCCAACTTATTGTGGGAAGCTTGTGGAAGGCTACCCAAAATGTTTGACCCAAGTTAAACAATTTAAAGGCAATGCTACCAAATACACTCTTCGTATGTAAACTTCTGACACACTGGGAATGTGATGAAAGAAATAAAAGCTGAAATAAATCATTCTCTCATGCTGACATTTCACATTCTTAAAATGAAGTGGTGATCCTAACTGACCTAAGACAGGGAATATTTACTAGGATTAAATGTCAGAAATTGTGAAACTAAGGTATATGTAAACTTCTGACCAACTGTACATACGGTGTGCTACAGTAGAAACAACACGATATACAGAAACTATATAATGATAACGTATTAAGGGACTCATTGATAGGAATGCACACATGTCCAAAGTTGTTGTAATTATTAAGGAAAACCACAATGAAGGCAATGGGAGCACCAGCTGGAGAATGTGCCAGGGGGACAGTTTGTTCATGTTTTGTTCTGACTGGAGATGTCTGCATACTTGATCTGGGGAAACACTGGAAAAGTGCTTGGGCTGTCATCGAAGAGAGATGTTTGTCCGGCTCAGTAATGCCTCAAACGTAAATTGTCCGTAACAGTTAAATGGTCTTCTTCGTGAATGAATGAGGAGGCGGAACACGCCTCAAACTATTAGAAAATAATTTGATGTTTTACTAAATGAAACGGCATGTAGATAATTATCAGGCAGTGTGCTTTGGTTTGAAGGCGGTGTGGGTGTCCTGTTGCGTAACAATCACATTTTGGAACAGTGAGTGCATTCTGACATCACGTATATAAAAAAAAAAAATATATAAAAAAATACTCACGCTGTGGCAACCGTTAGATATTTGGAACTCGCACGTGAAAGGTTAAGGGAAAGGTTAGCTAACTTGCAAAGTAGCTAAAAAGGTAGTTAACAATACCTAATTAGCTAAAGTGCTCTGTGATGATATTCTAACTCGTAACCTTTGTTTGAACTGAAGGGCAATAGTTTGTGCTGCGTTGAATCTAGCTAACATGATTAGGTGGGGAAGAGAATAATTTAGAGGGGAGTGCGGCTACCAGAGTGACATGGGTCCAGAGTGAACATGGAACCGTGTTTGGATTACAATGGTCACGCTGTTTATTTAGTTACCCTCTGAAGTATTTACTATGCCCATAACCTCCTGAGCTGTTGGAATGTCCTTCTGCAGTAGGGCATAGCGTGTCCACAGTGACCCTTCATTGCTCTCTGCCTGTAATGCCTCCTAAGTTTATCGAGGCAGCATGTATCACATAGCTTAGCATAGTGTTAGCATGCTATGGAATTGAAACCCTCCCCAACCCCCTCTCATGGGATTGTATTGCAAACCACTGTCTAATAGAGACAGTTGATATGTAAAAAAATGATATTCCATCATCTTCTATGATTGATTGATTTATTGTTGAGGAGCACCTGCCACAATTTGTCACTCACAAGTTGGACGGTGAGTTTCAGACCATGTTTTTAGCACCTCAAACTGCAAATCTGTGTCACTCTTGCCTTTTTGAATGATTTATGCCAACTCCGCGGCAGTGCAAGGACTGTGTGTCTGGATAGTAACTCATTTTTGTGTTTGTTATTGTCGTCTTTTGGAGACATTGATAGCTCTGAAATACGACGGCAACAACAGCAACTCTCCTTCTGCTGACTCCTCTACAAGTTTTGAGTCTGGATGTTAAGGAGCTGCAAACTATGCTAAAGCCATATTTAATATTCATGGTGCTGTGACCTGTGTCCTCCAACAGTTCCATTGGGTGAATTGGTGACCAACTAAGGTTTGAGTCAGCTGATTCAGTCATTGTTAAGATTAAGAGGGCGAGGATGTCTGACATCTCTTCCAGGCTTTGGGTTTTGCATCGCGTCTCTAACTTTATATGGGTGCAATCTTCGTATTGATGCAGCATGGCCTTAAGTAGAACAACTTGCGTTGTCATCAAATTACTTCCATTTTTTTTGTGTTGCTTGCTGTGTAGAATCAATCTGTGGCGCTTGTACCTTCATGAAGTTTCTATTGATTCCATTCAGCCGGATCACCTCTGTCATAAAGGGATGCATTCTCATTCCTTACGGCGATGGAGAAATGAAATGCCAGAGTTATGTACCCCGGACACGACGTGGTGACTCCGAGGTTTGGTATGTGATGGCAGATCTGTGGATAAACCGACGTCATATTAGCCTATTATGTTAACTCTAGTTTTTATGTTCGATCCTACCTTTTTTTTTCTCTAGCAATTATCAATGATACTCATTTAAACTCTTGTTAACCAGTTCCAATGCTGGATATTAACATGAATACACTGTGGCCTTGACAGGTACCACTTCTTGATGAGTGGTGTTGTATGGACCTCTCGGATATGAAGGGTTCAATGTTTGTTCTCCACAACCCCTGGACATGTGATGCGGGCTAGTGCTAAAAGTCTGTCTTCCATTTTCTAAACACTTCAGCCTTCCCTTTGCCATGGCAAGTTGTGTCCTAGCAACCGGCTTTATTGTGTTACCGGGGCGTGTGATATTGTACAGTTTCAGAATGTTTATTCCTCCGTTTTAATTTTCTCTATGAAGCCGGAGTTGGATTATGTACATTAACACCCGCGCTTATGTCTTGCCAACATTTGACTGACTTATGGGAGTTAAAACCTTCGGACCCCTGACCTGTTGACATGCAACGATGCGAAATACATAAGCTCTGCTTACTGCTTCAGGATCAGCTAATTTAGTGTGACCTAATACCCAGAGAGGAAATCCAGTGAAACCCTCACACATTGGTGGAATTGAAGAGACCTGTGTGTTTTAGTCAAAGATCCTCCCATGTATGACTTGCCTTTTCAAGCATAATTTTGCAACTTCCGGCCCAGCTATAAAAAAAAAGGCCCAAATGTCCTCCTGACCAAAACCTAGTCATCTGACTCTACTGTAAACCACTGCGTCTTATGAATGTGAACCCGGGTCAAATATATTGCGTTGGAGGCAGATTTTAGCCTAGTTGATGATCATTTTGGCCTAAATTATCTTTAGCTTTTGTTGCGTGAAGGTCTAGCTCTGTTCCTGCCCTGATATGATCTCACTCTGCATGTAGCTATTGAGGTCTATACTCTAGCTGTTTCACAAGTTCTGAGTAATTACGCAATTGGAAACTTGTCTGTCGGTTAAAGAGTAACAATATGGGTTTATCGCAGCAATGAAGTCATCTTGCTTGCGTCGCTTTCTGGCAACGTTACTCTCGCCAACACATGCCATTAAACAGCCATTCCGTGGGATTGCGCTGTCCTCCGCTGATGAACAAGACAACACTTTCACAATCACTGCCATTTCCCCTGAGGTTTAATTTTACGCACTGAAGGGTTTAATTTGTCAGCTGACTGGGGATAGACTCCCTGTCTGTGGAATAACCTTCAGCAAACTGCAATAGTTGCCAAACGCATAGCTGTCTAGGCCTACACCTTGTTTATGATAGTGGTTGCTCTGCAGTTATTGCTATGACTTTAAGGTAGCCAACTAAAAGCACTGTATTAGGCTAATCGTAGCATATCTCTTTCTTTGTAAGGGATGATTATGCTAATGTTTTTAGCATTAGCAGAGGCTAGCCTATTTGTTTGGCTTGCTGGTGTGCCTGTTCCATTTTGCCGGTGTTTGTTTGAGATGTAGGCTAGGCTAATGTTCTTTTGGCTAGTGTTACATTTGATCTGTGTGTGTTGCATTGGATATGAGTCATCTGAAGGCTAGTGTGACGTGGATACAAGTGATTGGGTTTAACGCTAGGGATGTTGCCTCATTTATTTTTTTACAATTTTATATTTAAAAAAAAAATATATATATATATATATATATATTAAAAAAACATTTTTAACCCCCCCCCCCCAACCTAATTTTGAGGGAGCAGCTGTCATAAGGGTGCGGCTGTGTTCAAATGGTATCCCAATGGACAGATACCCAACGTGGGATTCTGGCCAATGACATCGAGACCTCCTTGAATGTGGTCCAGGCTAATTGATCCCGGTGTGTAGCTGAGGGTAATAGCTGTTCATTTACGATGCGTAAAATATCGACAACGTATTAAATGAGGGGGAGGACGTGAGGAAGAAAGCCGGTCATGAGAAACACCAACGAGGACGTATTAAATGAGGGGGAGGACGTGAGGAAGAAAGCCGGTCATGAGAAACACCAACGAGGACATATTAAATGAGGGGGAGGACGTGAGGAAGAAAGCCGGTCATGAGAAACACCAACGAGGACGTATTAAATGAGGGGGAGGACGTGAGGAAGAAAGCCGGTCATGAGAAACACCAACGAGGACGTATTAAATGAGGGGGAGGACGTGAGGAAGAAAGCCGGTCATGAGAAACACCAACGAGGACGTATTAAATGAGGGGGAGGACGTGAGGAAGAAAGGCAGCGATGTCTTTTAGGGTGTAAACGCTGGACATGTGAGTGATTTCAAAAGTATTTTACAGGTCTACTGCTGAGCTAGCGTTGCGAAACCGCACCTTTGAACTTCCTGTACTGATTCAATGGTTACAAAAGGATTGTGATAAGGCCGTGTGTCTGAAATAAAAAGAGAACAGTGGAAGATGGGTTACGCATTTCGAACATTAACACCCAAGTGCAGGCTGTTTCGCAAGTGTAATGTGATTTATTTTTTTACACTTTTTTGCCTTTTCTCTCAGGGGTGTGTGAATTGAAAGGGGAGATGGTCAGCCCATTCCTCAGTCGCACCACTGGTCACGTAAAGCATTACAGACCTTAGTCACTGCCTTCACGCTAGGCTCCTGACATACAATGTTAGAAGACAAACTCCTCTGCAGCACTGCCAAGAGGCAATCGGCTGGTTTCCTAAAGCCAGGTTGGTGTCACTGAAGGGGCCCCATTGGTGTTTTTTTTTTTACTGGAGCCAATGACTTGGGCTCAAACCCAGGCATCGACAGCGGCTGTCATCCAGGCACTGCTGAAATGATTCGGGCTCCATGCTCTCTCCCCAAAAGCCCGAGAGAGGTGGATTCTAGAGTGTGAACTTGCCCTCACCCAGGATAAATGGAGTGGAATCATATTTGAACAAGTGTGTTAACAAAGACCTGAGCAGTCACTTCACTTTAAGTACACCGCTCAATAGTGTCACGTTACATGTACCGAGCCTACAGTACATTTCCAGGAGCCGTTTGCCACTATACTTGTTAAAACGGGCTGCTTTGTCAGCTGCTTCCTGACCTCGGGCTATGTTTGGTTCCATAATTGCCGATGGATTTACGTGATCGTTACAGTGTACACAAGGACATCGTTGTACTGGTACAGCAGTTGTAAGTATTATGTAATGATATGTACTCGCACCGGAGTGAGCGGATTCTACTCTGAGCTGCTTGGGTCGAGCTGCAGCAGCTCACTCTGAGCAACAGGACAACAGAGAAATAAAGGTCAATATAAAACTATTGGCTGTTTGGACTGTTGCCAGAACCATCCGTGATCCTATTAAGGCTGTGCAACACGCCCCCTGACCCGACGAGAACACCTCACTCCTGCGCTAGCTGACAGCCCCTGAGAGGACTGCATCGGTGCCATTAAGTCATATTAGCTGTACGAGTCAGTGGAGCTGAGAGTTATGCGCATAACTTTGGAGTCATCAAACAATGGCCGTTTGAGAAAGGAAAATAGTATGGAGAGGGCAGAAACAAAGGCACATTCACTGAGTACATAGAAACACTGTACAGCTGTGGATGTAGACACACAAAACAAACACACAAATTATATTGGGCACTTTTGTGGAGGAATATGTGAAACAACCCACATAGGCCTCTCTACCCTGCCCCCCCCCCCATCTCTCTCTGTGCTGTCAAATAGAAGCTGTTACGACGCCTTTTGGACCTAGACTTGGGGCTCCGTTAGCAGAGAGAACAGTCTATGACCAAGGTGACTGGAGTCTTTGACAATTTTAAGGGCCTTCCTCTGACTCGCCTGGAATAGAGGTCCTGGATGGCAGGACGCTTGGCCCCAGTGATGTACTGGGCTGTACCCACTGCCCTCTGTAGCGCCTTGTGGTTAGATGTCGAGCATTTGCCATGCCAAGCGGTGACGCAACTAGTCCGGATGGTCTCGCTGGTGGAGCTGTAGAACTTTTGAGTCTCTGAGGACCCATGTCAAGTCTTGGGTGTTGTCGTGCCCTCTATTCTCAACTGTCTTGGTGTGTTTGGGCCATGATCTTTTGTTAGTGATGTGGACACCAAGGAACTTGAAGTTCTCAACCCTCTCCACTACGTCCCCATGAATGGGTTTGTGCTCGGCCCTCCTTTTCCTGTAGTCCATGATCAGCTCTTGTCTTGCTCCTGTTGATGGAGAGGTTGTTGCCCTGGCACCACACTGGCAGGTCTCTGACCTCCCTATAGGGAGGTCTCATCATTGTCGGTGATCAGGCCTACCACTGTTGTCGTCAGCAAACTTAATGATGGTGTTGGAGTCGTGCGTGGCCATGCAGTCATGTGTGAACAGGGAGTGTAGGAGGGGGCTAAGCATGCACCCCTGAGGGCCCCCCTTGTTGAGGATCAGCGTGGCAGATGTGTTGGGCCACCCCCAGGTGGCACGGGTAGGCATCGTCAAAGTCAGATGCTATTGTCGTGTCTTTACTATCATTAACTGACTTATAGTTTTTATCAAAGATTCTCTGTAATTAGTTACTGCGCGATCAACTGATTAATCACGTAACTAATTAACTAGGAAGTCGGGGCACCAAGGAAAAATATTCAGATTACAAAGTTATCATTTCCTAAAATAACTTTTCAGATATTTTATCTGATCAATTAGTCTTCGAATTAATGAATACGTGTACCTCACGTTAGTCTCATTCCAAAAGTCGTAAATTGTTGGTTATCTGCATGAACCCAGTCTTCACTGAGTCATCCATACATCAATTGTCTTAACCTGTTGGGGCTAGGGGGCAGCATTTTCACTTTTGGATGAAAGGCGTGCCCAGAGTAAACTGCCTCCTACTCTTTCCCAGATGGGAATATATGCATATTATTATTATTATTATTATTATTATTATTATTATTATTATTATTATTACTGGTGGATAGAAAACACTCTGAAGTTTCTAAAACTCCATGTTCCATAGCCTCCCATTGCTCCATTTAAAGGGATATCAACCAAATTTATTTTCCTATCGCTTCCTCAAGGTGTCAACAGTCTTCAGACATAGTTTCAGGCTTTTATTTTGAAGAATGAGCGTGAACGACCACATTGCGTAAGTGGATAGGTGGGGGCTCTCAGAGTGAATTGTGCACAAAAGAGAAAAGGCGGCCATTGTTACTCCCGGTCCTAGTGAAAAGCCAACTCTCCCGGTTGATATATTTTAGAATAGATATTTGAAAAACACCCTGAGGATTGATTATAAAAAACGTCTGACATG
Organism: Oncorhynchus clarkii lewisi; assembly: GCF_045791955.1. NCBI lineage: Eukaryota > Metazoa > Chordata > Actinopteri > Salmoniformes > Salmonidae > Oncorhynchus > Oncorhynchus clarkii. The sequence continues at coordinate 9,800,072 of NC_092171.1, read as the reverse complement.
TTTGTAGACATTATGGATATAATTTGGAATTTTTGTCTGCGTTGTCGTGACCGCTCTTTCCGGTGGATTCCTGGGCATAACGCACCAAACTAACGGAGGTATTTGGATATAAAAAATATCTTTATGGAACTAAAGGAACATTTGTTGTCTAACTGGGAGTCTCGTGAGTGAAAACATCCAAACATCATCAAAGGTAAACGATTAATTTGATTGCTTTTCTGATTTTCGTGACCAAGTTACCTCATGCTAAGTGTACTTATTGTTTTGTCGAGCGATCGCTAAACTTACACAAACTCTTGTATCGCTTTCGCTGTAAAGCATCATTTCAAAATCTGAGACGACAGGTGGATTAACAAAAGGTTAAGCTGTGTTTTGCAATATTGCATTTGTGATTTCATGAATATTTTCTAGTAATATTATTTGACTGTGGCGCTATGCCATTTAGTGTTATCGTTCTGGCTCATTTTTCACCTTGAGGAAGCGATATTAAAAGGAATCTGGTTCATATCCCTTTTAAATCCAGCAAAGGGAGGCTATGGAACATGGAGTTTTCAAAATAGAAGCCACTTCCTGTTTTGATTTTCCTCGGGGTCTCGCCTTCATATCAGTTCTGTTATTCTCACAGACAATATTTTGACAGTTTTGGAAACTTTAGAGTTTTCTATCCAATACTAATAATAATAATATGCATATATTAGCAACTGAGACTGAGAAGTTGGCCATTTACAATGGGCACCTTTTTCATCCATGCTACTCAATACTGCCCCTGCAGCAATAAAAAGTTAAGCCAAACACCTTTATCAGTCCAAAGTGGATTTTATGGTCACACTGACGTATCCTGCCCTGAGCAGCTTTACTTAACCCTCCCCATTTCCCCATCCCAGACCTCCACACAGGACACTCTGTAAGGCACATGTGTCAGAAACCTAAATAAGTCTCTAATGTTTGGTCTGGGTTATATTTGGGTAGCTTGCCACACAAATGATGACCGGGCCTTGTGTTTAGTGGCAGCAATTTTGTTTTGAATGTGGTCGCTTTCAGTATACAACGCTGCCTTTTTGTTAAGAGAAAGGATGCAGTGAGAGAAGCTTGCTCAGTCTATGCTAACAGATTTTATGGGTGGTTGCAGGCGAATTTTTATTAGGCCTCACTCCGTTTCTCAATACCCATGATCCAAGGTACACACACCCTGGCTCTGCGCTGGCAGATCTTTTGTCTACTTGCACGGGCTTGTATGTGTGTATTTGGCTGTGCAGAGGGCAGCGGGGCAGGGTGGCTGGCAGAATGTACTAAGGTAGTATCTCCAGTAAGGCTGTGTGCTGGCAACACTGTGAGGAGTACCTGATGATCGTCTGGCTATTTATAGCCCGGCCCGTAGAGCCTGCCTGTGATCAGTGGATCAGCACAGAGATGTGAGCACCGCAGTCTGTGTGCGCCATTGGTCCTTTCTTTGTGCTGGCGAGAGGTCATTTTGAAAGGAGATGATGGAGCTCTGTGCTACACTGAACATTTCTCATTTCCATTCAGAGTTGCACTACCTCAAGCTATCACTTTTTTTTTTTCAGGAGCACGTGCATAGCGAACTGTCTGGAATAAATCCAAATGTAGGCCTTTCACAATTGCCAGACATTTTGTCAGTCTGGGTTTGTCCCGCTTTTATTCTTTGTTAAGAGTACATTGTACCCTCACAGTGAATATACTTTAGTTGCATTGAATGTAGACTAAGGCTGTGCCTCTCTCATTGCTGATGAAATCCTGATTGTCAGGGTCTGCCTTGGAGAGATCCTCAAGTCATGACAGACGTTGCTTCTCTCTGCTCTTACCCAGACGGAAAGCTGAGCCATGGCATAAGCCAAGCCCCTGTCTGGCTTCTAGTGTGCATTTGTGTGTGCATCCGTGAGTGTCTGCGTGTGAGTGGTATGTTTGTTTAACCAGAGCAGACATGCCACCCCAGCCCCTCCTCTCTTTTTCGTGTCTTTCTCTCTTTCCCCTCTGCTAGGGGGAACGAAGATGGGTGAAGTGGAGATGAAAGTTGAAAACATGTAGTCTTGCAGGGGTGTTGGCCTTGAAGGAGGCTGTTATTAGGTTTGAGAGTTGGACTACTTAATTTCGAATACATTTTTGTGGCCAGTAGTATGTGGAAAGGTGTGGCCCTTCCTTGTCTTTGACACTGAAATAGGAATGCGGGGCCTTCTCCGTCATCACAACACCAGTCTTGTTGGCCTAGTGTACAGTGCTACTTCATTCATCTAGTATGAGTTGTCTAAGTGAGAGTCTGAGAGCATACTTCCCTGAAGCTCCTGGGAGAGTGGATGAGCATGAATAGTCCCAGATGGAGACCGGGCCCCATTGTGGTCCAGCACTATGAAAAGGCCAACCATGATCTTTCCAGGGGTGACTGCTGTGACATGGCTGTGTGGCTGATTCCGTTTTGATTTTCAAACACAGCCATGTTGGCTATCGTCCGAGGAACACAATAGAAGAGGTGTCTCCCTCAGGGGGATATCGATGATGTGCTTTGTTTTTAAATCAAATATTTAATTGCAGAATTAACCTCAAGTAAACACTGTCGAGGTTTGTCATGTTTCAGTGACCAGGTAGCTTACGTCCTCGGCCTCCGTGTTGTGCGTGAACAGATCCCCTGTTCACGTCCGACTTTAATGTAGTCATAATATGCATCTCGCACCCAGGTGTTTGACTGATGCCCAAGGAAATGTATGAAGATTTACTATTCAAACTGGTCCTGTTCTCTCAACTCTCCTCCCTTGTTTCTTCATCTCACAACCTTCATTTATTTACACTCACATTCATCAGCTGTCGTTCTAGATTTGGATCTATGGACCCGCCAACTTTCCTTTTTCTCGAAGCCATTCGCCAATGCACACTTTTGTATGAGTCATCCTGTACCAGAGCAGATGCTAATAAGATGATAGTGGGGAATAAGGCATAACGATACGCCACGGAAAGATGGCGAAATGCTAATGACTGACGAGGCCATTTTTTTCCCCTCATCCTCCGACTCTTTCTGAAGGGAGTTAGACCAGAATGAAAGTAGTGTTCCTTCAAGAGAATTTCTGGGCTGTGGGCTTCTAATCTTGGCAGTGTGTGTGACGGCAGTACTCTTTTGGGTTTAATGTAACCATATAGGAGTGTGTTTCTAAAGATCTGCTGCTGGTAGTGATGTCATGATTATGCAAGGAGAATGCAGGCATTCGATCAGATGAGTCTGTCATCTGCTGCTGTTTATCAGATGTTGAGAAGCGATATGGACTGTGTGTGGTGGTACATGGGTATATACAGTGGGGAGAACAAGTATTTGATACACTGCAGATTTTGCAGGTTTTCCTACTTACAAAGCATGTAGAGGTCTGTCATTTTTATCATAGGTACACTTCAACTGTGAGAGACGGAATCTAAAACAAAAATCCAGAAAATCACATTGTATTTAATGAATTTATTTGCATTTTTTTGCATGACATAAGTACAGTGGGGCAAAAAAGTATTTAGTCAGCCACCAATTGTTCAAGTTCTCCCACTTAAAAATATGAGAGGCCTGTAATTTTCATCATAGGTACACTTCCACTATGACAGACAAAATGAGAAGAAAAAATCCAGAAAATCACATTGTAGGATTTGTAATGAATTTATTTGCAAATTAAGGTGGAAAATAAGTATTTGGTCAATAACAAAAGTTTATCTCAATACTTTGTCATTGCCAACAAAGGGTATATAACAGAGGTCAAACATTTTCTGTAAGTCTTCACAAGGTTTTCACACACTGTTTGCCTGTATTTTGGCCCATTCCTCCATGCAGATCTCCTCTAGAGCAGTGATGATTTGGGGCTGTTGCTGGGCAACGCGGACTTTCAACTCCCTCCAAAGATTTTCTATGGGGTTGAGATCTGGAGACTGGCTAGGCCTCTCCAGGACCTTGAAATGCTTCTTACGAAGCCATTCCTTCGTTGCCCGGGCGGTGTGTTTGGGATCATTGTCATGCTGAAAGACCCAACCACGTTTCATCTTCAATGCCCTTGCTGATGGAAGGAGGTTTTCACCCCACCCCATTCATTCTTTCCTTTACACGGATCAGTCGTCCTGGTCCCTTTGCAGAAAAACATCCCCAAAGCATGATGTTTCCACCCCCATGCTTCGCAGTAGGTATGGTGTTCTTTGGATGCAACTCCAAACACGACGAGTTGAGTTTTTACCAAAAAGTTATATTTTGGTTTCATCTGACCATATGACAGTCTTCCAATCTTCTTCTGGATCATCCAAATGCTCTCTAGCAAACTTCAGACGGGCCTGGACATGTACTGGCTTAAGCAGGGGGACACGTCTGGCACTGCAGGATTTGAATCCCTGGCGGCGTAGTGTGCTACTGATGGTAGGCTTTGTTACTTTGGTCCCAGCTCTCTGCAGGTCATTCACTAGGTCCCCCCGTGTGGTTCTGGGATTTTTGCTCACCGTTCTTGTGATCATTTTGACCCCACGGGGTGAGATCTTGCGTGGAGTCCCAGATAGAGGGAGATTATCAGTGGTGTTGTATGTCTTCCGTTTCCTAATAATTGCTCCCACAGTTTATTTCTTCAAACCAAGCTGCTTACCTATTGCAGATTCAGTCTTCCCAGCCTGGTGCAGGGCTACAATTTTGTTTCTGGTGTCCTGACAGCTCTTTGGTCTTGGCCATAGTGGAGTTTGGAGTGTGACTGTTTGAGGTTGTGGACAGGTGTCTTTTATACTGATAACAAGTTCAAACAGGTGCCATTAATACAGGTAATGAGTGGAGGACAGAGGAGCCTCTTAAAGAAGAAGTTACAGGTCTTGTGAGAGCCAGAAATCTTGCTTGTTTGTAGGTGACCAAATACTTATTTTCCACCATAATTTGCAAATAAATTAATTAAAAATCCTACAATGTGATTTTCTGGATTTTTTTTCTCATTTTGTCTGTCATAGTTGAAGTGTACCTATGATGAAAATTACAGGCCTCTCTCATCTTTTTAAATGGGAGAACTTGCACAATTGGTGGCTGACTAAATCATTTATTGCCCCACTGTATTTGATCACCTACCAACCAGTAAGAATTCCGGCTCTCACAGACCTGTTCGTTTTTCTTTAAGAAGCCCTCCTGTTCTCCACTCATTACCTGTATTAACTGCACCTGTTTGAACTCGTTACCTGTATAAAAGACACCTGTCCACACACTCAATCAAACAGACTCCAACCTCTCCACAATGGCCAAGACCAGAGAGCTGTGTAAGGACATCAGGGATAAAAATGTAGACATGCACAAGGCTGGGATGGGCTACAGGACAATTGGTGAGAAGGCAACAACTGTTGGCGCAATTATTAGAAAATGGAAGAAGTTCAAGATGACGGTCAATCACCCTCGGTCTGGGGCTCCATGCAAGATCTCACCTCGTGGGGCATCAATGATCATGAGGAAGGTGAGGGATCAGCCAAGAACTACACGGCAGGACCTGGCCAATGACCTGAAGAGAGCTGGGACCACAGTCTCAAAGAACCATTAGTAACACACTACGCTGTCATGGATTAAAATCCTGCAGCGCACGCAAGGTCCCCCTGCTCAAGCCAGCGCATGTCCAGGCCGTCTGAAGTTTGCCAATGACCATCTGGATGATCCAGAGGAGGAATGGGAGAAGGTGATGTGGTCTGATGAGACAAAAATAGAGCTTTTGGTCTAAACTCCACTCGCTGTGTTTGGAGGAAGAAGGAGGAGTACAACCCCAAGAACACCATCCCAACCGTGAAGCATGGAGGTGGAAACAGCATTCTTTGGGGATACTTTTCTGCAAAGGGGACAGGGTGACTGCACCGTATTGGGGGGAGGATGGATTGGGCCATGTATCGTGAGATCTTGGCCAACAACCTTCTTCCCTCAGTAAGAGCATTGAAGATGGGTCATGGCTGGGTCTTCCAGCATAGATAGATATATATATATATATATATATTTCTGTTGGTGGGAAGAATTTTAGTTTTTCAATTGAAATAGGTGTTGAATCAAGTGTAGTTTTTTTTGTACCAGTTCATGTGCCATGGTACATTTTAAAATCTCTTCCTTTTTATTTTGCAACCTGTATGGTGCAGCTGTCAACATTTCTGTCCTCAAATGAAACTATTTTTCTATTTATGCTAGTTCCTTTCAGCCAATTTGTGTCTTCAATATATGGCAGGCAAACAAGTTCCCTACCTTTTCCCTTTTCCACTTGCCTCCATTTTTGTGGTAATTCTGCAATCAGTTGGTTGTAAGTTTGGATTGAGCTGATATGCAGCTATTGAAAATATATGGGAATATGTGACAACTCCTGGGTTTCTATTCGTAATATCATTAATAAATATAATAACTTAAAAAATAAAAAAATCCATACAATGTATTTTTTATTCATAAGCGTATTTGAGTTTAACCATAACATTTGTAATATTTGTTGTCTTTTCTGGAGGATGAAATTGAAATTGTAACCAGCTTTGTATGGCTTGTTTAAGAAAGGGTGATACTTAAACAAAATAATTTTAATTTGTCGGAAATGAGATTGTTATCTGTATAAAGGCAAAAAAAGCTGCTTTTGAACAAAGGATGAGCCTTAATTAAATGTTTCTTCATTAGATTAAGAATGTATGAGTGAAGCTTTTAGTGAGTGGTTTAATGCTTTAAAATGTTATAATTTTTGCACCCCAAACACATATTCATTATATAAATAGGCACATTTAATTCTGTCTGGCTTAGCATTTCAAATAAAATGAAATATTTGTTGCTCGTATGATTTTAAAAAATGAGTCGTCTGGAGTAGGCGTTGCCATTAGTAGGTAAGTAAACTGTGATAGGAACAAAGTTAATCAATGTGATTTTCCCACAAATGGATAAGATTCTGCAACCATTGAGAGGTAAATACCTATCTATTTTAGATAACTTTCTATTGAAATTGATTGTAGTAAATTCATTTATATATTTTTTAGATGTGAATACCAAGTTTGTCTACTTCACCATCTGCCCATTTTGTTGGTAAACTACAAGGTAGTGTAAACTTTAAATTTTTTTTTTTTTTACAATTCAATAAGTATTATGGTACACTTGTGGTAATTGGGTTTTAATCCAGAGAGGCTAGAAAAGTGATCAAGATTTTCAATGAGACTGTGCAGGGATCCAGATTGCGGACTTAAGTAAAAACTAGAGTGCATACATTGCCACTTTTTTTTGTTTTTATCCTCTGGATTTCTAACCCCTTGATGTTCTTGTTGAATCTAATTTCAATGGCCATAATAAATAGATATGGAGATAACGGACAGCCTTGTTTTACTCCTCTTAAAAGCTCAATACTTTCTGAGAAGTAACCATTATTTAGATCTGTGGTTGCTGTACATAACTTTAACCCATTTGTATAAGAGGTTCACCAAAATTAAAGTAATCCAGGCATTTATATATAAATTGTATTCTTACTTTATCAAATCCCTTTTCACAATCTGCCATGAAGACCAGGCCTGGTATCTTTGTTTCATAACGTTAAATTGTTTCAAGTAATTATTGTAGATTATTATTATCCAATATATATATCGTTGTGTAAAAAAAAAAAAAAAAAAAAGTCTGATCAGGATGAACAATATTTGGTAAATCCTTTTATTCTATGTGCTATGCATTTCGCCAGGATTTTTGCATCACAACATTGAAGTGTTAGAGGCCTCAAGTTTTTTTTTTACGGACTGGATCTTTATACTTACCACCTGGGTCCTGTTTTAGTAATAATGAAATCGGACCTTGTTGAGTACCTGAAAGTCTACCGTTTTGTATAGGAGTAATTTAAACATGCTAATAATGGATCTTTGAGTACATCAAATGTATGATATACCTCTTGTTATGCCATCAAGCCCTGGAGTTTTTCCAGACTGAAAAGATTGCATTGCCTCAGATCCTCTTCTGTAATTTTGTTAATTTTATATCATTATTATTATTATTATTATTATTATTATTATTATTATTATTATTATTAGGACATCAATCCTTAACATCATTCAGTGGAAATGGAGGAGACTGAAAAGAGAACATATATGCTAAAAATATTTTGCTTCTTCTTTAAAAATATATAATTTTGTGAATCATGGATGACTCATTTGTAACGAGTTCTGTAAATTATTTTTTGGCATAATTTCTATGTTGAAGATTCAAGAGAAATTTTGTGCATTTAAAAAATATATATATTCTATCCAATTTGCTTTATTTTTGTAATACATTACACTTGATCTTTCTTTTGTTTTTCCTCTAACATATTTTGTGCATCTATTATAATGAAAATGATACTGTTTACCTGCGCTGTTACTTCCGCTATTTCCTTTATTAGTCTAATCTCTTTTGTTTGAATGATTTATTGAATTGCCTATAAAAGTACATTTAAATGTCCCATGCAATAAGGGGATCTGCTGTACCTGTGTTGTGCAAAAAAAGTAAATTATGAATTAATGTGTCTTAGTTAAGAACAAAATGTCATCCAATAGGCTTTGATTAAATATCCTCGTCCACGTGGAAATTCTGAGTTTTTTATGGAGGCCAATTAGATGGTCGTCCAATCCCATTCAGTCTCCTATTACTACTTTTTATACTTTTGATGCCAGCCAGAATGAGACTAGGAAGTAATCAAGACATCTAGCTTGATTAAGTCTCCTCCATGTATGTCTCACTAGGTCAGGGTTTTTCAGCCTCCATATATCCACTAGTTCTGATGTAGCCATGATCTTCATGATCTCCTCTTGTGCTCGAGGGTGATTTCCTTTACGATCCATTGACATACTTAAAACCGTATTCTCTCCCACCACTATAATAGATTCATTCATTGCTTGTGATTTTTGAAGTGTGGATCATCATTATTTGGCCCATAAAGATTAATTAGCCAGATCTGTTTTTGGTCCGTTAGCATATTTAGTATAATCCATCTTCCTTGCGGATCTGTTTTGCACAATTGGATCAACATTTGTATTAAATAGTATAATCACCCCTTTTAAGTTTCTTTGACCATGACCAAAATATATTTCCCCCTTCCAGCCCCTTTTCCACCCAACCTCATCTGTATTTGTAGAATGAGTTTCCTGTAAAAAATAGATATGATATTCTTTCTCTTTTTAGCCATGTAAAAATGTATTTTTTTTTAATGATCTGCTAAGCCATTACAATTATAACTGGCTATACTTATTTCCCAACTTACCATAATCATACCCAAGTTTCAATTATACTTACCACAACCAATGTTGGTAAACGTACCATTAAAAAGCACCATGATGATTAAGTGTCCATATATCTGTACCACAATATTTACACTGTTAAGCATACTGTAGCTGCAAATTTTGTAAACTGCCAAATGTCCTAATATCTCCCCCACTAAAATCTCCCCCCATATCTAGGTCGTTTGTCACTAAGACCAGCAGACCTTCTCCCTGACTTAAGGCACACCGTTGCTTCCTTAGGCAAGCCCTTGGCTGCCAGATGGAAATATGGTCATTCCCATAAGATAAATATCGATGAGGGTGCTATTTTAAGAGAACTAACCAAATAACAAGGGAAACGGTCATTTTTTTGTTGTTGTAACAATAATAGATAATATTAATAGAAATAATAACATCACAGTCTTATGAATGCATGCTCATATTTAGAAAGTCCTAGCAAGGCTATAAGCATGTCAGGCCAGCCTGCTAATTTCATTGGATTCAGTGGTTTGAAAATGTTGTTTTTTAAATGAAGAGGACAACCTAAATATATTGCAAGACCAGTCCATTTTTTTCTTAATATGTAGTCCTCATTATATCCTGTTGTATTCCAACAAAAACAATAAGGAAAAAGGAACAGATTCTAACGGCCGCTAATGACTGCAAGTAAAAATGTGTTTTAGGAATCACACTGCCCATAAAGGAATACCCAAGTTTAACTTGCAATCGATTCTGACAAAGCCATGGCACGATAGCCAAGAATACATTCAGTACTGACAATCCAGAGCAAGTGAACTATTTTACACCTTAGCCGATATCATTAGGATCAAGAATATTAAAGGTAGCATAAATAGCTTATATAGAAATATATAATATACCTCTCTCTTGTTTAGAGAAGTGCTTCCAGTTGTTGCTTCTACCATTAACTTTAATCAGTTTATCCAAGTGTTAACCTCTCTAGGGTAGGGGGCAGCATTTGGAATTGTGGATGAAAAGCATGCCCAAATTAAATGGCCTGCTACTCGGGCCCAGAATATATGATATGCATATAACTGGTAGATTTGGATGGAAAACACTCTTAAGTTTCCAAAACTGTTAAAATAGCATCTGTGAGTATAACAGAACTGATTTGGCAGGCGAAAACCTGAGAGCAATCCATTCAGGAAGTGTTTTTTGTTGTTGGTTTTCTATTCAATGCCATTACAGTATCCATTGACTTAGGACTCAATTAGCAGTTCCTATGCCTTCCACTAGATGTCAACAGTCTTTAGAAATTGTTTCAGGCTTGTATTCTTACAAATGAGGGAGGAAGACCAGTCTGAATGAGTGGACCCTGACGTGTCAGAGCTTTTTCATGCGCGCGACCGTGAGTGCATTTCTTGTTAACCTTTTATATTGACAACGTTATTTTCCGATTGAAATATTATAGGTCATTTAGGCTAAAAACAACCTGAGGATTGAATATAAACATCGTTTGACATATTTCTATGAACTATACGGATACAATTTGGATTTTGTCTACCTGTTTTGACTGCGTTTGAGCCTGTGGTTTACTGAAGAAAACACGCAAACAAAACTGAGGTTTTTGGATATAAAGAGACTTTATCGAACAAAAGGAACATTTATTGAGTAAATTAATGTCTTCTGAGTGCCACCATATGACGATCATCAAAGGTAAGGGATTAACTTTCTCTATTTCTGAGTTTTGTAAAGGTTCTGCTTGGCTGCTTACTGTTTGTAATAATTTGTCAACTGGGCTATGTTCTCAAATAATCGTAAGGTATGCTTTCGCCGTAAAGCATTTAAAAAATCTGACACCGTGGTTGGATTCACAAGAAGTTAATCTTTAAATCTATGTAAAATGTTTTGTTTCCTGAATTTTTATAAATGAGTAATTCTGTATTTGAATTTGGCGCTCTGCAATCTCACTGGATGTTGACCAGATGGGACGCTCGTGTCCCACATACCTTCGAGAGGTTAACCAGCCCGCCACACACTAATAGAGACAACAACCCGGTTGACACACCGGCAAATGGATTAGGTATTATCGGAACAGTCATCCTTTACGGTTTTTACATTTTTATGTTGAGGTTTAAAAATGTTTAAATGTAAAAGGGTAATTATACCAATTATTTTAGGATCGTATAGGCCTATTCCAATAGGACCTAGGCAGGTTTTAAATTCTGTAATCCTTTATCCTAGTCCTACAATAAATCTATTTATAAAGTTTTATCGTAAAAGCTAATCTTTCCGATTCACATCCGTAAACGAGGGATATTTATAATATACCCAACCTCTACAATTAGGTCATATCAAACAAAAAAACAACCTTAGAAATACCAATGTACATTCTTCACATTAAATAAAGAAGCAATCATAAAGAAAGGTCAGCCTTACACCTTCACCTAAATCAAAACCTGATTTTTAAGTCCATGTAGTCCAAAGTCCCATATTGCCTAAATAGACAAAGGATAAGTTCATCACACCCATTCTGCATTACCATAAGTCCAACCTTATTTTAAGTTATGGACAATCAATTGTTTCCACCTGTTTGTCATCTTGAGATGAAGTTTCATAAACACCTTGTCTTTTTCCTCCGTAGTGCCTCTAGTGCCTTTTTAGTGAGTCCACGGTAGTTTTCGACATCTTATTTTCTGCTCGTATTTCTTCCATTTTATTACTATAATCCATTCCTGCTTTAAGGCCTCAACCTCCCCCAGTAGCTCAGGCAATAAACCCAGTTTAAAAAAAAACTGCTCTCATGCTTGTAAGCAATGCTCTTATCTTCTGGAGACTGTTATAAAAACTCCCCCCTCCAATGTTACATTTTTTATTTTAGACAGTGGCTTCCCTTCAGTTTCGCTCGCAGAACTCAAAGAAAGGTTTTCTCTTGTTCACTTCAATGTATATTTTTCGAGCATATCAAAATGCTGATCAATAAATAGTTCCAGATTTTCTATATTATCCAGAATGTTTGTTTCACAGTTATCAGCTAGTCCTCAATTTGTATTATTAATTTAATGGGACAAGCTGTGCCTGTCATGTCAACCTACATAGATATTTTACACAGGTCTCATCTCATCTGTAAAATCTGGGAACTTCCTCTAGACTGTTTTCCCCTTCCCTATGTACTGACCAGTTCTCTGGGAGGGACGGCACACACACACACGCACACACACACACGTCTTCATTATTATACCCAACTGTTTGGATTTTGCGGGCTTTGCAGTGTTCAGAATTGAATGACCTCACAATGAGAGAGACTAGGAGAGGAGATCTGATACAGGAACACCTGGGTGCCCCAATGGAACTCTGCCATATCTGATCCTGTCCAGTGACACCAGGTCCTCCTGGCACCTTTCCAAGTCATTGAAATGATACTGTGCATTGGCACTACTCTCCTTTCCTGTCACCACCATTTTGGCCTGTCGGCTCTTCTACGCTGCTTCTTTCCATGCTCGTTGCTTGGATGCAAGTTGCATGAGAGCTCCTCCTTTGCACAATTAAAATCCACGTGGTGTATAGGCCTGCACTGAGGGGAGGGGGGGCAAAGAAAGCTAGGATTGTTTGCTATTCCTAACAAGGCCAGCTACTGCCTAGTCATAAAAGCATGCCCTAGACCGCTGAATGACTTATGAATGCCGGATGTGGGTAAAGCTGTGGGGCGGCCATTGTTAGCTATTGTCCTTTTCTGCCATTTGGACCGTGCACACAGGCCTTTCCTGGATCTTACTTTTTATAAGGCTAATTGCAACTGTGGTCTCTCTAGCGAAGACAAAAAAAATCCTGCAGATTGTGTTGTGACAATTGTGTTGTGAAAGTATATTTCCAAGTGCTGCTTCCAGAATGAGTTGTTTCCTTTTGTATTCTAGAGTTGCAGGCCTCAGCAGTCTGTTTTTGATAAGGTTTGACCGGCAGTCAGCCCAAACTGCATAGTTCACATTGTTTCCCCATGCAGAAGAATTCCCTCTTGCTGACTGTAATGTGATCGGGGAGATGCGTGTTCACATTATTGTTCAAGGCAGATCAAGTAATAGCAAAGGCTCATTGTTAAATGCTTCAGTTTTTCTCCTTCATAAGTGCGTTTGTACACCAAGTTTTGCCATTCGTCTCACACTGAACTACAGTGCTGTGCCCTTTCAGATATTTCTCTATTTTTGGGGATGCTTTTGCAGCCTCAGAACGACTTGCCTTAGAGCAGAATTCGTGGTTCCTTCTATTGTCAGATAATTCTACAGGAGAATGTCAGGCCACCCGTTTGTGAGCTGATGCTGGTTATGCAGCAGGACAATCCACAACACATGAAAATGTCTAAAAAGCAGCAAATTTAAAGTTTTGGAAAGGCCTAGTCAAAGTCTAGATCTAATCCCAATTGAGAAATTGTGTCAGGACTTGAAACGAGCAGTTCTTTGCTTGAAAACCCACAAATGTTGCTGAGTTAAAGCAGTTCTGCATGCAAAAGTGGGCCAAAATTCCTTCACAGCGATGTGTGAGACGGATCAACAACTACAGGAAGCATTTGCTTCCAGTCAGTTATTGAGTGTAAGGGGGCAATTACTTTTCCACAGCACTGTATGTAATCTGTTGCCAAAGCTTTTCTTTGAAGGAATTCACCTGACATCGAGAGAGGTGTCCTTTCTCTCACAGTTTGGCGGAAGAGTGCGTTTGGGAAGTGTTTTACGGCCTGAACGTTCACGTGACACTTGTACACAGAAAAGTTAAAGTACTGACACAAATATGCAGAGAAACAGAGAAGGGGTATGTCTGCCAGGTGTCCGTCGACTCCAAGTGATGTCTCCTTGCTTGTTGTGCCCAAGAACTAGAGCGTCTGAGAACCTGTCATAAGATCCTTACAGCGAGACCAATGTCTCTTCTCGTAATCGTTTTTTTTTCTTTTTCTCTACTGTCCAGACCAGCTAGATGTGTTCTAACTGGTAATTTCTCACTCATCTCCGTGCCTTCCTGGCACGCCGGTTAATTGACAAATAACCTTTCGAGCCAAGATAATTTGCCTAATCAAGGGTGTCTTTAGCATGAGCACCATTTAAATGACATCCTGGTAATCCGCTGTGATTGCCAAGGTGACAGTTAGGCCCACAACATATCAGATTAAACAGGCAATACAACATATCAGATTAAACAGGCAATACAACATATCAGATTAAACAGGCAATACAACATATCAGATTAAACAGGCAATACAACATATCAGATTAAACAGGCAATACAACATATCAGATTAAACAGGCAATACAACATATCAGATTAAACAATACAACATATCAGATTAAACAATACAACATATCAGATTAAACAATACAACATATCAGATTAAACAATACAACATATCAGATTAAACAATACAACATATCAGATTAAACAATACAACATATCAGATTAAACAATACAACATATCAGGCAATATCACAACATATCAGATTAAACAGGCAATACAACATATCAGATTAAACAATACAACATATCAGATTAAACAGATTAAACAGGCAATACAACATATCAGCAATACAACATATCAGATTAAACAGGCAATACAACATATCAGGCAATACAACATATCAGATTAAACAGGCAATACAACATATCAGATTAAACAGGCAATACAACATATCAGATTAAACAGGCAATACAACATATCAGATTAAACAGGCAATACAACATATCAGATTAAACAGGCAATACAACATATCAGATTAAACAGGCAATACAACATATCAGATTAAACAGGCAATACAACATATCAGATTAAACAGGCAATACAACATATCAGATTAAACAGGCAATACAACATATCAGATTAAACAGGCAATACAACATATCAGATTAAACAGGCAATACAACATATCAGATTAAACAGGCAATACAACATATCAGATTAAACAGGCAATACAACATATCAGATTAAACAGGCAATACAACATATCAGATTAAACAGGCAATACAACATATCAGATTAAACAGGCAATACAACATATCAGATTAAACAGGCAATACAACATATCAGATTAAACAGGCAATACAACATATCAGATTAAACAGGCAATACAACATATCAGATTAAACAGGCAATACAACATATCAGATTAAACAGGCAATACAACATATCAGATTAAACAGGCAATACAACATATCAGATTAAACAGGCAATACAACATATCAGATTAAACAGGCAATACAACATATCAGATTAAACAGGCAATACAACATATCAGATTAAACAGGCAATACAACATATCAGATTAAACAGGCAATACAACATATCAGATTAAACAGGCAATACAACATATCAGATTAAACAGGCAATACAACATATCAGATTAAACAATACAACATATCAGATTAAACAGGCAATACAACATATCAGATTAAACAATACAACATATCAGATTAAACAATACAAGAGCTCCAGATGAGGATCAAGTGAATAAATGCTGCAGTCTCTTGGCTTTTTAAAACTTCAGGCTTGAATATCCCAGTCTCTTGTTTAGCGTGTGTGAAGAACGCCTTAAGCATCCCACCCCCAGGTGACAAGCTTCTCCTCTTTAAGTGCAGCTTAACCTTGTGGGGCTTTTGTTTGCAAACACCGTTTAGCGTAACGGGCGCTTTGAAAACACAACTTCAACCGCTCTTCGTCGTAGAATATTAAGTTATTGGTGCTGAATCTCTTTATGGTTTCTCAAATGGATCCAGGCTATGTTTTGCTGAATGTTGACGCAACCAGAGTTTTTTTTTTTTTGTATGTAGTTACAGATGCCCTTTCAGGCAGAGTAACCAGGGCTTTTGGCATTTAGTGTTCACAAATGGCAAATCTAAATGTCTCTGCGCTAGGACCGAGCGCAGACAGCTTAGCAGACTGTCTGTTCCTTGTCCAAAAAATGTAACTTCACAATATTCAAATGAGAAGCGTTTCATAAGATCACCTGAGTCTTCCTTCAAAGAGCTCTTCTCCGTTCATGAGATGCAAGGAAATTCTCTCTGCACAAAATGCAAATCTGTTGTCCTCTCAGTAATGTAATTATACCTGTTGATTACAGGGTAATTCTTAGTCATGACTGCCAAGTAAGTAAGAATGACAACTGATTTAATGGAATGTGACATCTGATCACCTGTAATTGAGGCAGTTATCACCTGCTCCTTTGATCCAAAATAGCTGTGTAAAAGACACACACACACACCGTTCCTATGTAGGCATCTGTGACCACATCTGTATCTCCGTCACTTGAAGCTGACTGGCAGAATGCCAGATAATTGCTTTATTGGGACGGGATTAGTTTGATAGGGGGAGGTCGGGTAACGTAATATGTGCACGAGGGTAAAACACCACATCTGTCATTTGTGTTCCGTGCGACTCTGCCATGTCAGTATTATTATTTTTTTAAACGTGAGACTAAAGTAACAATTGTAGCCAGTATGAGTTTCACTCCAATGTCCTCTGATACTATGGCAGTTTGACAGGTGCTGTTTGAACAGCAGGTTTGTATGAACGAATCCTTAAAACAAAATGCAGCGTATACATTTTGTGAATGGCGTACATTTGTCTACTTTTACAGTGAATACGTGTACTTGCGTACTGTGCCAATGAACCTCGTCAAATGCGTCAGTTTTAATTAAATGTGAAATAAAGGGTTGTGCCTTGGCGCCCATTGCCAGCCAGGGTTTCATTTAAAATAGGCATCTCAAAAGTCTAGTGTCTTGACCACTACTATTGGAATCGTTGTCGACTCTACCCACTGAATAACACTCACCAGTAGACTGCGAGCCACCACCGTGGACTCCATGTACTACTTAGTGATTGTATTCCCTAGAGCTGGCTCGCAGTCAGCGTTCCAAGGCATTTTAAAGGTGTTTGATGTAGTTGAGGTTAGGGCTCTGTGCGGGCCAGTCATGTACTTCCTCACCGGTTTCGACAAACAATTTCTGTATGGACCTCGCTTTGTGCACGGGGGCATTGTCATGCTGAAACAGGAAAGGGACTTCCCAAAACTGTTACCACAAAGTTGGTAGCACAGAATCATCTAGAATATCATTGTATGCTGTAGCTTTTAAGATTTCCCTTCACTGGAACTAAGGGGCTTAGCCCGAAACATGAAAAACAGCCCCAGACCATTATTCCTCCTCCACCAATCTTTACAGTTGGCTCTGCATTGGGGCAGGTAGCGTTCTTCTGTCATCAACCAAACAGATTCATCCATTGGACTGCCAGATGGTGAAGCGTGATTCATCACTCCAGAGAACGTGTTTCCCCTGCTCCAGAGTCTAATGGTGGTGAGCTTTACACCACTCCAGCCGTGACGCTTGGCATTGCGCATGCTGATCTTAGGTTTGTGTGCTGCTGCTCGGCCATGGAAACCCACTTCATGAAGCTCCCAACGAACAGTTATTGTGCTGACGTTGCTTCCAGAGGCAGTTTGGAACTCTGTGGTGAGTGTTGCAACCGAGGACACACCATTTGTACGCGCTTCAGCACTCGGGGTTCTGTGAGCTTGTGTGGCTTACCACTTTGCGGCTGAGCCGTTGTTTCTCCTAGACGTTTCCACTTTACAATAACTGCTCTTACAGTCGACCAGGGCAGAAATTTGATGAACTGACTTGTTTTAAAGGTGCTATCCTATGATGGTGCCACTTTGCAATTCTGAGCTCTTCAGCTCTTCCATTCTACTGCCAATGTTTGTCTATGGAGATTGCATGGCTCTGTGCTCGAATTTATACATCTGTCATCAACTGGTGTGACTGCAATAGACGAATCCACTAATCCACGTACTTTTGTGGATATAGTGTATGTGCACATTTCGGAGCTGATGTCATTCCTAGCCCTCTACTTTTTCTCCAAGGCTTCAGTTGAGTCTGATCCACCTAGACTGAGATTGACTCCCTTCACCCGCTTACTTAAGCCGTCTGTTGGAAAGGCTCTATCTGTGAGGAGCAGGGCCCTAGCTAACTGGTCTCAGTGGAGACAGACAGGCGACAGCATGCAGATGTTAGCCTACAGTGGAATCGCTAGTTAGCGATTAGTGCTGACTGGCGTTAAGCTGAGGAACTCCTGTGTCAGCCTGTTTTTTGTTTTTTTTTCTCCTGAAGTAGGGCGGTGCTTTAAAAAGCGACCGAGTAGCTGACTGAGGAGGGAGTCTGCATGGAGTGGCTCAGATAAGCAGCCTTCCTGAAACTCATTATGGAAACCGCAGGAGACATTTGTCAGTCGGTGCAGTCTCACGATCAACCCCTTAGGGCTGTCCCTCTACTGTACGTGTTCCTCTGTCACTCTTTACTAATTCTTGTCTCACGCTTGTCTATTTTCTTTCTCAGTCTTTCCCTGTAGTCGATCTTCGCTTCCCTCTGTCACGGCAGTTCTGTCCCCCCCCCCCATTCCTCTCACTCTCGTCCCTTTTTATTTTAAATCTCAGGTTTAATTTAGCTCATCAGCTGGAGTTGTCGTGTAGAAGTGGAGGGAGCCAGATGGCTCTGGGGTGGGAGGGGGTGGAGGGAAGTGTGGAGGCCTGGGAGGAGCAGAGCGCAGTCATCTTTCCTCCTTTCTCGCTCTCCGTTAGCTCTGAACCAAGCATTGTGTAGGGACACTGTAAATGCAACAACTCTTGCGTTCAGAGCCAGTCCTCATTTGTATGCAGTCGTTGCTCAGCAGCTTTCCATTGATGGTATTGTATTGGTTTGAATATATATATTTTTTTAGAGTAGCGTAATTAAGGGTCACTTATGTCATCAACAGCCGTTGGAGAGCGGTCTGTGTGCACCTTCGACTGACCTAGTGAGGAATCAAAGAGGAGTTTGTGTTTTTATGCTAGCTTTAGAAGTGTGATTTAAAAAAAAAACATTTAATGTGTCATATGGTGTGTTGTGCAGGGTAAATGTTGCTCCATGGTAATGACTAGGGCTGTTTCTTGGAGTGGTGGAGGGAAAGAGTACTGTTCCTTAGACTCACTCACTCACTCACTCGCTCACATACATACTTGTCAGTCGTGCAGTTTTTTCCATTCCGCAGGTACCACTTGTTGTAAAAGGAGGCCATTTAATTTCCTGACGACGCTCTAACTACTTTCCGTTTTAACAATGGCACAGGGCTCCATAGCAATAAGATACTCAATAGGGGACAACATGGCTAGGTGTGGGAAAGGGGTCAATGGTACGCAGACTGTGGGGGCGATAGAAGGACGTGAGATTGGCGCACATTCAACAAATCTGATCTAATCTGATCTTTTTGTCAAATCTGTCATGACGTGCTTACTGAAGTCCGATTTGTGTCTATTTAGCTGTTTTTCGCCACATAACATTTCGAAGTAGTCCCTTTTTTTGGTTTAGAAGAAGTGACTGCTAAATGCTAACTCCCATTCGTATAAGCTGGTAGCATAGCTAGCATAGAAACATCTTGGTGGTAGTCGGTCTTTAAAAAACTCTAATGCAGTTGATTGCGGACGATGAGGTGAACATGCATTAGGTTTGACATCCATACAAGAATTATACTCAGATTTGGACATCGACATAGTGTGATATGCACACAAACAATAGTCTAAATGTAGGCTAATTTTTCTGTAGGGCAATGAGGAGATTTGGGATCTTTCCCTCACATGTTTCCATTGTTTTGGTGGAGTTCCATTCTTTACCATAATGCTTCCAAAAGTTCAGGAAAAAACATAGGCAAACACTGTGTCCTCAACACTTGAACTAAGATCACGTTTGAGACACACTTGTTGTTTTCTGAACTCTGTGTGTGTGTGTGCATTCAAACAAGCTGTGAAGTGTAGCATTCAAACTATCAGAAGTTCTCTTGAATCGTCGTAAGCTAAGCCACTCTCCTAGCGCGCAGGTTCTCTTGAATCGTCGTAAGCTAAGCCACTCTCCTAGCGCGCAGGTTCTCTTTTCGATATACACTGTTAATAGTGATGGCACAGAGCTTAACCAATGTTTGGTCTTGAATTGTATCCATGTAATCATTGTTATACACACACTTTGAGAATGACCTGCTTTCAAGGAAGATGCGAAAAGAGCTTGTGTAACTGAAACACTTTCGATTATTGGTACAGCTGTTGCAAATGGGTTGAGTGATTTACCTGTGTGTGTGTGTGTGTGTGTGTGGTGGTGGTGGCAAGACATCTCCCTGTATCCTGCTGCCTTTGTGTGCTTGTCTGCCAGGGACTGGCCTATAGAAGAGGTGTTCCCTGTATGGGAGTCATGCCAACAGTGGATTGGCCAGGGACTCTAGCTGACAATACAGTACTGTCGTTTCTGTGTGATACAGTCTCTTAATGATCGATACCGGCTCAATTTCTCAACATCATTTGCGTAAGACATATACTTGGCTTTCACCTCTGGGTTATATAGCAGCAGTCTGCAAACAAACCCAACTTTTGTATCTTTGCTGTTGAGAGCCATAAAGTGTCAAATAGATGGATGGCAATAAAACCATATATAGGCAAGGCAATGTTATCGACATGGTAAAAGCTTTAGTGTATTTTGTGGGAAATGTCACAACTTTAAAACCTCTTATGGCTGCGATCCCTGTACAGGGATCAACATCAGGGGAAATTTCAGTGACAACTAAAAATACAACGTCGTAACATTAAACATTCTTGAAAATGCAAGTGTCTTACACCCTTCAAAAGATTAGAATCTTGGTAATCAAACTACGTTTTACGATTTTAAAATAGCTATTACAGAAAACAAATACCATGCGTTTGTTTGAGAAGAGCAATCAACACCAAACATTTTCCGCCATGGCAGTTTACACATTCACATCTGAAGGTCAAATTATGACTTACATTCTGATATCTTGTTCTTATTTCTCTTCCTGAGGGTCCCAGTGATCAAATGAAGTGTCGTTTTCTTTGATAAAATCCATTTCTATAGCTTAAAACCTCTTACAGCTCCCCCCCTACTTTGTGCAATTTCCGCCTGAAGACACCCATATCTAACAGCCTGTAGCTCAGGCGCAGAACCAAGGATATGCATATCCTTGGTACCATTTGAAAGACAACATGCTGAAGTTTGTGTACATGTGAATTGAATGTAGGAGAATCTGGTTTAGATAAAACAATGAAAAAAAACATACAAAAATAAAAATGTATCTTTAAAATGAACAAGATAAAACAAACATTCAGATAGGATGATGGGGACAGTTTCAGTGAAAAACAAGAGGGCAACAGTTCTTGTGCAAAGTTTCAGAATGATAACTTCCAAAATGAGTGTGCTACATGACATTTATCATGAAGTCACCCAGGTGTCACACACAAGTAGCCCAAATGTACCCAAGTGGCCAAATTCATGAAGGTATACATTTTGAAACGAATAACTACACTGCTCAAAAAAAATAAAGGGAACACTAAAATAACACATCCTAGATCTGAATGAATGAAATATTCTTATTAAATACTTTTTTCTTTACATAGTTGAATGTGTTGACAACAAAATCACAAAATCACACAAAAATGATCGATGGAAATCAAATTTATCAACCCATGGAGGTCTGGATTTGGAGTCAGACTCCAAATTAAAGTGGAAAACCACACTACAGGCTGATCCAAATTTGATGTAATGTCCTTAAAACAAGTCAAAATGAGGCTCAGTAGTGTGTGTGTGGCCTCCACGTGCCTGTATGACCTCCCTACAAAGCTTGGGCATGCTCCTGACGAGGTGGCGGATGGTCTCCTGAGGGATCTCCTCCCAGACCTGGACTAAAGCATCCGCCAACTCCTGGACAGTCTGTGGTGCAATGTGGCGTTGGTGGATGGAGCGAGACATGATGTCCCAGATGTGCTCAATTGGATTCAGGTCTGGGGAATGGGCAGGCCAGTCCATAGCATCAATGCCTTCCTCTTGCAGGAACTGCTGACACACTCCAGCCACATGAGGTCTAGCATTGTCTTGCATTAGGAGGAACCCAGGGCCAACCGCACCAGCATATGGTCTCACAAGGGGTCTGAGGATCTCATCTCGGTACCTAATGGCAGTCAGGCTACCTCTGGCGAGCACATGGAGGACTGTGCGGCCCCCCAAAGAAATGCCACCCCACACCATGACTGACCCACCGCCAAACCGGTCATGCTGGAGGATGTTGCAGGCAGCAGAACTTTCTCCACGGCGTCTCCAGACTCTGTCACGTCTGTCACGTGTTCAGTGTGAACTTGCTTTCATCTGTGAAGAGCACAGGGCGCCAGTGGCGAATTTGCCAATCTTGGTGTTCTCTGGCAAATGCCAAACATCCTGCACGGTGTTGGGCTGTAAGCACAACCCCCACCTGTGGACGTCGGGCCCTCATACCACCCTCATGGAGTCTGTTTCTGACCGTTTGAGCAGACACATGCAGATTTGTGACCTGCTGGAGGTCATTTTGCAGGGCTCTGGCTGTGCTCCTCTTGCTCCTCCTTGCACAAAGGCGGAGGTAGCGGCCCTCCTGCTGGGTTGTTGCCCTCCTACGGCCTCGTCCACGTCTCCTGATGTACTGGCCTGTCTCCTGGTAGCGCCTCCATGCTCTGGACACTACGCTGACAGACACAGCAAACCTTCTTGCCACAGCTCGCATTGATGTGTCATCCTGGATGAGCTGCACTACCTGAGCCACTTGTGTCGGTTGTAGACTCCTTCACATGCTACCGCTAGAGTGAAAGCACCACCAGCATTCAAAAGAGACCAAAACATCAGCCAGGAAGCATAGGAACTGAGAAGTGGTCTGTGGTCCCCACCTGCAGAACCACTTCTTTATTGGGGGTGTCTTGCTAAATGCCTATAATTTCCACCTGTTGTCTATTCCATTTGCACAACAGCATGTGAAATGTATTGTCAGTCAGTGTTGCTTCCTAAGTGGACAGTTTGATTTCACAGAAGTGTGATTGACTTGGAGTTACATTGTGTTGTTTAAGTGTTCCCTTTATTTTTTTGAGCAGTGTATATATTTTCCATTTTTTTATTTAAATGGAATGGAGTAGAACTGCAAACACACACACGGCCACTGCGCCTGCTCTCCTCCCCATTTCCATATGAAATAGCCATTGGGTGCTGTTCAGGGGAGGGCAGGCCCACAACAATGGCCGGAGTTGAATGGAACAGCACTTCACCTTAGTGACTGTTCCCTCCGCTCTATAAAATACATATGTTTATTTTATGTGATGATAAAAGGCTCATACAATACAAATATTGTTTTAATGTTTTCTTTCACAGTGATAGCGACTCCGACTGGGAGCCCCCGGTGCCAAGCTGACAGCTCTACCTGTGCCCCCAGTGGTGTTCATATGCCACAGTTCATTACTGCAGGCATGACTGTGCATCAGGGCCAAAAGGGGACAGCATGGAGGCGTCGTTGTGTTCTGTGTCGCATGAGCTGCACCACTTGTTCAGTTTGCCTCTGCTTTACATCAGAAAAGAGACTGCTGTGGGACATGGCACAGGCAGCAAAATATTGTGTCGAGGACTTCCAAAGGGTGTACAGTTTTTTTTTTTGTGTTTTTTTCTATACATTTATTTTCTAATAATTTTTTTTAACTTTTTTTTTTTTTTGTGTGTGTGTGTGTGTGTGTGTGTGTGTGTGTGTGTGTGTGTGTGTGTGTGTTAGAATTCCTTTTTGATATGTTGTATATAGTTATTTGCACTGTTGTGTGTGTGTGTGTGTGTGTGTGTATAGTTAGGTCATTTCACCAATTCGGCCACTTGGGTACATTTGGACAACTTGTGTGGGATACCTGGGTGACTTCATGCAAAATGTCATGTAGCTCACCCATTCCTGAAGTTATCAGTCTGAAACTTTGCACACCTACAGCTGCCCTCTTGTGTTATCCATCAAAATTATATCCAGCATCCTATCTGACTGGGTGGCTTTTCTAGTACATGTGAAAGATGATGCTACAACAATAAAAAAACAGAAAACGTTTGCTCTTTCTCTTTTCTTCCACCAGATCTACTGTGTTATATTCTCCTACATTAAATTAACATTTCCACAAACTTCAGAATGTTTCCATTCAAATGATACCAAGAATATGCATATCCTTGCCTCTGGGTCTGAGCTACAGGCAGTTAGATTTGGGTAGGTCTTCAGGTGGAAATTGAGAACAAAGGGATGCAGCCATAACCGGTTAACCAACTGGTCGATCTCCAAGGCATTCCTAGTCGCTTGCCAAATGTTTCTGTAAAAAAACAACCCCGGTAAAGCCTTGCGTTCCTGTTTGTTGTTGTTGTTGTTGCTGTCTCGCTATTGCCGGTAGGTGCACCCGATTCAGCTGCCCTGCGCACCAGGTAGGTGAAGTGTTCCGTTTATTTATTTAGGAACCATTTCATTTGTCTGAAGGTACAAACCTTCCCGGCCATCGGTTATACCATATAGGCCTACCGCTGTCCAATCGAATGGCTTCGATTTAGTATCTGCAGTAACGTAGCAGGCGTTAAAGAAAGCTACAGCAAAGTTGATACTGTGAGATTTCAAAATGTTTTTAAAACCACGTCCTGAGAGACTGTCAACGAATACTGTAATATAGATGCTGTTTTTATGACCGAGTTTAAGTTCATACTCAGCGTTGTCAACACTTAAAAAAACTTTTCACTTTTTATATGCATTAAAATACACTTAAAATCCTCCTACTTCCACTCGCGCTACAACCAGCACTGCAGCTGAAATGAGTCGGGAAGTGTAGGCTTGCGTTATTATTAGCTGCTTGGGTCTTTTTTTTAATCGAGGAATATTTCACTTTCTCTGTTCTTGGAGTAACACCATGAATTTGTGAGTGAGGCAGAAATAATGTGGTGCGACTCGAGTTTTGCCAACAGCTGGTAGACTGTGTGCCTGTTTTGGCCAGGGTCAGCGGCGGGACAGGCCCCATCAGCTCAGTAAAACTTAAAGCTAATTTATTTAAATATTTATTTAAATATGCTCACTCAGCTGTGCATCACAAGTAATGCAGCAACTGAACTATTACCGGTGTGATCATATAGCCTACCTCCAAATATGAAATATATTTTTTTACATGGTCCGTACAACAATCCATTGGCAGGGCAGTTCAAGCAAGGCCAGGATGCGGTGATAATGTATTGGGCCCACAGTCTACTGCACGAACCTCACTGCTACAGTATTGTTTTTAATGGGTTAATGTTGCATAGGCTTATTTTTAAGTAAGGTAAAATTAAAAATCTGAGCTGCATTTTGACTTAGAAAGTGATCATGACTCAAATGTTTGACCACTTTTACAAATGATCGCTTCAAAGCAAAACTGTTCTCTTCTCCACCTCCCTTTCCCTCCATAATGTAGACCAAACGGCCCTTCACCCTATCCACGTCCTAATTATCGCCTCGTTAGCACCAGAAAGCATTCATTCCCCAAACAATGATACCGATAACAATAGAAGTGGGAGGACAACAAGAAGTCCGCGCCGCCATTGTTTGTGCTTTTCTTCCTACTGTTTGTGCTTTTCGCCCTACTGTTTGTGCTTTTCGTCCTACCGTTTGTGCTTTTCGCCCTACTGTTTGTGCCTGAAGAGACAAAGGACCTCTGTGTACTGTAAATATGTGCTGATATGATACTCAGGCTCATGCCACGAGTGGTTACCGCCAGCAGCCGCAAACTGTCGCTACATCTGTTAGCCAAACCGAAGCTCTCCCTTTTAACTCAAAATGCACAGTCAGTCTCAACAGAGTCGAGACACCGGTTCTAAACCCAGAGGCGCAACGCCGCGAGATTTCCGGGAACGCTTGCGAAGCAAACCGACCAGGCCGGGGTTTGAGAAGTCAGAGAAATTCTTTCTTAGTTGTTCATTTTCTCAATCTACAGGGACAACCTAGATTGCCTAGGTGCAAATTACAAGTACAATGATTCTACTGTATTCTGTAAAATGCAGTTGCTGCCATGAGCTAACTGAAAATAGACGGATGTTTTGTTATGCATGTCACTGCTTCTGTGCTCAATGGTGTCGTCTCAGCTAAAGTCGCTGTCGGTGTGTCGACACTGAACGGCTACTAGTGATGGGGGGCGGACGACGCTGGGCGGGGACTGACGCGGGAGGACGGTGGGCGGGGACGGACGGA
The DNA here is from genome assembly GCF_045791955.1 of Oncorhynchus clarkii lewisi. Taxonomy (NCBI): domain Eukaryota; kingdom Metazoa; phylum Chordata; class Actinopteri; order Salmoniformes; family Salmonidae; genus Oncorhynchus; species Oncorhynchus clarkii. The sequence continues at coordinate 9,773,839 of NC_092171.1, read as the reverse complement.
TGGGCGGACAGGCGGGCGGGGACACACACACACACACACACACACACACTGTTCACTTTAATGTTGCCATACTTTTTCACCCACTTTCAAATCAAATAAATTGTATTTGTCACATGTGCCGAATACAACAAGTGTAGACCTTACCTTGAAATGTTTGCGTACAAGCCCTTAACCAACAATACAGTTCAAGAAATAGTTAAGAAGATATTGACTAAATAAACTAAAGTAAATCAAATCAAATGTATTTATATAGCCCTTCGTACATCAGCTGATATCTCAACGTGCTGTACAGAAACCCTGCCTAAAACCCCAAACAGCTAGCAATGCAGGTGTAGAAGCACGGTGGCTAGGAAAAACTCCCTAGAAAGGCCAAAACCTAGGAAGAAACCTAGAGAGGAACCAGACTATGAGGGGTGGCCAGTCCTCTTCTGGCTGTGCCAGGTGGAGATTATAACAGAACATGGCCAGTGTGTGTGTGTGTGTGTGTGTGTGTGTGTGAGAGTGAGAGAGAGAGTACACTACACTTCTTTTCATATACTGTCTATACACCTCATTGTGTGAAAAATAGATATCTATCTCATTCTGATACTTCTTAATTTCTTTATTTTACATTTGTTGTTGATAGTGTGTGTATTTTTTGTATCACTAACTCACACCTTATGGCTTATCAAACCGTGCTGATCATAATCATGGGGGCTTCCATTCTTACTGTTACCCAGCCCCAGTCAATCTGGGTAGTGCCTGGTAAAGCTGCTTTGACCCCGCGCTCCGAGACCACACTTTAGGGAATGAAACGGGGCCGTGTCCTCCCCCTCTGTGCTATTTACCGCCCATTTGGTTCCAGTGACTCTGTTCATTTACTCAACTGCTTGTGTGGCAGGGGGCATTGTTTTGTAGATGAATACCATTTTGTCTGTCAAATGTTAACCTACGTACATTCTCCATAGTGGTTTCAAATCCACAGTATATTAGTCATGTGTGTGTGTGTGTGTGTATAAAAAAACAGTTGTACTAGTGAGCAGAATCAAGTAGGAGATGCTCGGGATCAGTTTGTCAATTTTTTTCCTCAGTCTTGCTTCGGCATCTTCCCCTTGAGCAATGCGCGGACAACGTAGCGCGGCACTTAGATGGGTAAGTGAACAAGGGTGGTGGTGGGGGAATAGTGTTGGACGTACAGTAAGCCGATGGCAAACCTGAAAAGCGTTCCAAATTCAATCTGGGTGCCCGGGCCGTCAAAACAGAGGCGTGTGTGCACCCCCCCCCCCTCAAGTGAAGAATGAGATTCACCGTGGAAACACTGGAGGATGAGAGGAACCGATGGATGAGGCTGCGGTGGAGTGGACACGCACATCAAGCAAAGTAACACACACACACACACACATTATCTAAATAGCCTAGTCTCAGTCCTAGGTAAATAAATAAATAATAGACATTTTTATATATCTATGTGTGTGTGTGTGTGTATATATAATCTTGAAGAATAATTGCATTGTACCATAGCAGTCCTTTTGGAATACTCTATTGTGCATGGGAATGGGAAAACAACTAGTCATTTCTCATTGTAGATTGGATGTGTGGCCACAGTTACTATGCACACTTTGTCTCTTTGCTTTTGGGTGCCGGGAATCACTGAAAGGTAATAGGTGACCAGGTGTAACCGATCGTTGCTGTCCCTGTTGTTGACTTTAGCAGCCCGGCGGCTCCTGCAATAGTTCTGCCTGCTGCAATCGATAAGATGGGCTATGCACTGTGTGGGTGTGTTGGCGTGGATCTCGGTTCATCCTTGAAAGAGCA